>NW_023494803.1:25562264-25719764 GCF_904425465.1 Colossoma macropomum
AGGGGCTTATTTGTACCCTTCTTATAACGTAACTTCTTTAAGTAGAAACATAATAAAAATCTGGAGTAAAGATGAGGTGTATGGAGTAAATGCAACGAAAACAATAACTGCAATGGTATAAAGTACATTAATTTTTCCCAAGTAAAAGTACTGAAGTTATACATACACACACACACACACACACACATATATATATATACACACACACACACACACACACACACACACACATATATATATATATACACACACACACACACACACACACACACACATATATATATATATATATATATATATATATATATATATATATATATATACACATATATACACACACACACACACACACGTTTTAAAAGGAGGGAAGAGCCCATCTCTCCATCTCTACTAATTCCCACTATCCATTTCAATGTGATCAAATTGTAGGGTCTAAATACAGTGACAGATAGTCAAAGGTACAAACAACATGGTAAATAGCAAGTTGCAAATGTCGATCGATTGTTTAGATGCTCCTGGTAATGGCATGTCATTTGAGGCCGCTTCTGTTTACTCCTCAAATTTCAGGAAATGTTGCAGGTGCATTAAAACTGTTGACCCACTTTTGAGCTGTTTGGGTGTTTAGACTTTAGCTATTTATAGCTTTCTGCAGTGTGAATACAATGTTAAAAAATAAAGATGGGCTGGGAAAGAAATAAGACATTTCTCGAAGATACATACTATGTGATGTTTTTCACAGTGCATTATTAAATGATCTTGTATTTCGCTTTAACTGGATTTTGATAAATAATCATTTCAGTTTAGATAAACTTGTTACACAGTCCTTGTCAACCAACATGGTGTGGCAGAACGAGTGGATTTATCTGCTGAAGTTTGACTGTGGTGCAAACTGAACAACAGGAAAAAGACAGTTCTTATAAGCATAAACAATTCAAATGCGATAATTAGAACATTTAAAGATAACTCACTGTTCCTGTGCTTGGTGAAAATATTTTGAACACATTAAAGTCTGACCAAAAGAAAAAAAAAAAAGCTTGTCACTTCCAACAAAGAGGGATAATAGATGTTAGCATTGATGGTAAAGGCAGACAAAAAGGAGCGGCCTACGGCTGCACACAAAATGCCCCACCGCAACTAAAAATGAATCCATTTACTTCACAATGTTTACTTTGTACTTTTGGCTGGCGACAAATAAAAGAGAGAGCCAATTCAGTGGCAGGAGCCTCGCCTTGCCATCTTTTTTTTCCCCTCTATGGAGGCTACTTTTTTTTTCCAACCAGTGCTTTAAAAACTAGCTTGGCAAATGCCCTGGAAGCACAGTGGAGGAGAGAAAGGGAGTGAGAGATGGGCAGAATGAAAGGGAGAGCACAGTAACATCTGCAGGAGCTTCCAGACAGACAGTTGGGATGTGAATAACTCAACACTGCGGCTGCCCTGACCTCTGCAGAACAAAGGGGGGTTGTGGGGGGGGGTGGCTGGGTGAGGAGCGGGGAGTCGGGCAGGCGGCCCCCGGAGCGAGACCGGGTGAGCAGGATTTATTGTTCCTGCTCGGGTTGAGAACGGTGCCACCGGGGCACCCACCGCTGCATGCCACGACGACTGTCATAGCTGCAGCACAAAGATCTCTGCTCACCAAGTCACGACGAGCAGCACAGGAATGAAACATAAATCTCCTATCGCCAAACTCTCACGAATGCAAAACAGGGTAAGACAGAAGATGACCAGAAGAACACATAAATGGCTTTTCTTTTTCTTTTTTTTTTTAGGAAAGAACAAAAACTATCGTTACAAAATATGCAAGAAAAAAAAAGTAGCAGCCAAACATTTATCATCTTCTGTGAGCAACAAGTCATAAGAATCAATACTTTATTTTCCTCCCTAAATCAAAGCACAAAAGGCCAATTCTCTCGACTCGATATCAAAGGACGACACAACAAAGCAAGTGTGTACTTCAAGACTTAAATCTTACAAGTTCCTAATCCTTCTGAAGTCCATGCGGGACCTTTCGTCTCCATGGAAACGCCGGAGCATTCAACCAAGTGATTGCCTCCAATGAATTTCAGATAAGACGAAATGGAAGTGAATTGATGTGATTTTAATGCAGAAGAGAGCGGTGGAGGGGAGGTCCGCTCGGTTCATATTTGAATAAAGCAAACAGAGGAGACAAAAGTCTGACAGCCATAAATGACATTGTCAGTACAAAAATTATCAGCCAGTTTACAATCTGTTTGCTCATGTAGAACAAACAGAATGTGTGTGGCATCCCCTGGCTTTGTGAATGGCAGGGCCCGCCAGCAGCCGGCGAGAGAGAAAAGCAGATATCTGCTCCCCCAACCACCTCTGCTACAATTAGATAGCAATTTGACAGGCTGACAGAAAGAAAAACACACTTGGGATTTTTTGTGTGTGTGCAAAGAAAAGACTACACATAGTTGTTGTCACCTTTTTTTTTTAAAACCTGATTGCAAAACATTACAGTTTGGAAAAGTATTAGTGAAATAATCTAAAGTTGGGGGCGCTTGCAGAGGAAGAAGCACAGATCTAATGGAAGGCGCATTCCAAACCGTGGACCCTCAGTCACCTAGCAAAGGCCCACACCACGGTCCTCTTTTTCGCCTCTGCGTCCATGCAGGGGGAGATAGGGGAACAGGGGGATGCTCCTTAAACACAGAGCCTCCGAAAAACCCGCCTTCAATCTCTCAGTTCCCCCTTCCCCCCTCCCTTCTGTGGCTTTTTGTCACTTGTTTTGTTTTGAGCTTGTTAACTTCTCAATGGCTGCGCTAACCCAAGCAGCTGCCCAGCTCGCGAAGACCTGCGAGGCATCAATATTCAGTGCGAAGACGAGGAGTGAAAAAACACCCGCACTTTCTTCTGACAAGACCGCTGACCTTCTAGCTGAAGCCATAGGACCAACATCAATAACAGCATCCTACAGCATAGCAGGGGTGGGCAATATCATGTGTTATCGTTATTGTGATAAACTGCATCATGACATGCTTTTCTATATTTTGGGTATCAACAGAACTTCTAGAACAAATTGACTGTGTCATGAAAAAAACAGGTTTAGGCTGATTTCAGAGTGTCTGTATACAAGGACAACAGCCAGTGTGAAGTAACTGCATGAACGGAATAGTAACAAGCAGCTGATTGGATGTCATTATGATCGCTTTATGACATCCTCTTATTTTATTATTAATTTATTTTAATAAATTCATTAAAAGTTGAGAGTTGCTTCCTATTTTTGCACATTTTGAACTGAACAAAAAGAAATAATTATAATTTTAGCCTTTTATTGCATTTTGTCACATATCATGAAACTGTCTTAAAATATCACAGTATTACATTTTTGCCATATCGTCCATGCTTACAACACAGCACTGGGAAATATAAGGTGCAAATATCTTACTATGGTTCAACTGCTTATTATAAAACTGGTTAAAGAAAGTTAACATAATTTTGAAAATCATATACATTCATAGAACAATACAAATTCTTTAATTAAAATAGTAATATAAATGCCCTAAATACGTGCATGCAGAAGGTGTTCTAGCAAAATATATGACATTCAAAATGCATGTGAAAAGTACAAAAACCTATACATCAACTGCAAATCAATAGCACAAATAACTGTGTTAGATGTGTGTTAAAACAGTCAGTGCATGTGTGTGTGCATGTGTGTCTCGGTGCGTCTTCATTGATATTCATCCCTGCATTCCCAGTGTTCCACAGTGAGAGTGGCGAATCCTTGCACAAGCTGCGGAGCTGCCGTTCAGTCTTATTAAAAAGTTGTTTGATTAGCGGGGCCCAGAATGGCACCCATGGAAAGGTCTGCAAGTGGCAGATAAAAGGCAAACGATAAATAGGCAAAAGAGGCAGGCGATCACCAGTCAGCCACTAGAGCATCAAAACATGGCCATTTTTCTGCAAACTTGATCCAATTATTGTCAGCCAGTGGCCGATAGCTGGGGCGCTTTTTCCTTTCTTTTTTTTTTCAATTCATTCCAATCTAAATTGCTCTTTCCTCTTTCCCTGATATGGCAATCGGTCATAAAGGGGCGGCCATCATTAAAGTTGTTTGAATTGGAGCCCTATAGTGTTTGGTTAAGAGGGCAAATGCAAATTTGATGAAAGAATAAGGCTAAATTTACATATCTGCCTCAGCTCACACGGGTAGAGTAAACATTCTGTTTATCTCGAGTGTCATTTTATGATTTCAGTAGAATATAAAACCGACCTTGGCCCCAGCCATGGCAAAAGACATCAGTGAAATATACTGTTGTCCAAATACAATTTGTTGAGGAAGAGCTTGTCAACAAATCCTCAATAACTCAGCAAATAGGGGTGGAGACCAATTTGTTAGTATGGAAATAAACCAATGAACCGCAACTCACATTAATTTTATCGTTGTGATTTTTAATGTTCAAACGGAAACTGCGTAATGATTTTCTTTTTGAAATTTTGGACTTTATCAAGAAAGCAGACAAATTGGAGAACTATAAGATAAAGAGAAATTCTTAGTTTAGGTTTAGCAATAAACATTGCACAGTTGTTTTTAAAAAAGGATTACATTAAATTTGACTTAATATATAGGTGATACAGGAGAAACTACTGTGGAAAAAATAAATAAATAGTGAAAACATATTTGAAACTCACTTTATAGCAGATATCCAATACTAGAAATGTTTTGAGAATTCCAAACTCTTTCCCTTGTTTGAATTGTAGTTCATGTACCAAGTATGCCCCAATACTTTTTAATATGCAACACAGAAATTAATATGGGCAACAAGAAATTGATAATAAAAAAAAATAATAATAATAATAATAAAACCAAAACACCCATCCATTATGTATAAAACATCACTGTGTTAATAAGAATAAATAAAATTATATTATAATAAAATTAAGAATATTCCAAGTATTCAAAAATTCAGAAGTAAACCCCATGTACTACAGAATGTAACTGAAACTATCCTGATTACTAAATAAAATTCACACGACAAAATCACTCGTTAAATGTTAAATGTAAAATGTTTGTGTAGGACTATTATGGTAGTTCAACTACATAACAGGTGCATTACTGATGGAGCTTAGCAGGTAAAATGAGGTACATGCTTGTCTTTTAAACTAATTTTTAAGAGGATCACTGATCTCCTTTTGATTTGTGTTTGTATGTTAATATTAAATCTAACACTTACAGTGATAAGCTCCCCTTTAAGACCTCTTGTTTATGATGGGGCTTTGCTGAAGCATACCCTAAATGCACTACAACAATCAAATACATAGACTGATATAAATTTAAAAATGAGTAAAAGGGCAAACAGCAAGACTTCACCACTAGTCAGTTCAAACTTCTGACCTACTTTTAGTGGACCATCCTGTATTTGGTTTCACACACCTTCAGCTATTTTACTGAAACCCTTTAGTGCGTGCATGTGAATATCTACAAATTTTCCACCTGTTATTTCCCAAGCAACATCATGTCCTATTATAAGAGTGAGCAAAGATAAGATTTTAATGTACCCAGAGCACAGCTGCGCAAAAACTGAAGCGAAATACTGCCATCTATGGCCATGTTTAAAGTAATGCTGGGGATTTCTGATTTCATGCTGGTTAATGGAAAATCAAGCAAACTGCAGCCAGAGTTTCCAACATTAAACACTAGGCAGGTGCTGCAAGAGGAACATCACTATCTAATCAGATTTATTATACCATACAATAATAGTGCCCTTCTACTGGTAATATCTTTAACCAAGTCACAATAATGTTCTGTAAAATGATAAAAGTAAGTCTTCCCTCTCAAATTCACACTTACAAAATTAAAGCTGGCAAAAAGGCTCTTTGAAACAATGCTACAGAGCAGTGGTTCCCAACTCTGTTCCTGGATACCCACTGCTCTGCCAGTTTTAGTGCTGATTCAACTAATCAACTCATTTACCATCCCTCACTGATGTGAAACAGGTGTGTTAGAGCTGGGAGAGCACTCAACTGTGCAGGGCAATGGATCTCCAGGACTAGGGTTGAGAACCACTTTAATAGAAGAACCACTTTTGGTTCTCTAAGTTACCTTTCCATGAATGGTTCTTTCAAGAACCATTTTTATGAATGGTTTGTAAATGGTTTTTGATTAAACTTCAAACGAACCTCTACATAATAAAGGTTCTTACCTCAGATGCAAATAATCAGCAATCTGAAGAAACTGGAAGTAGTAATTGCCTTGTTTACTCCACTACTTACAGCCATCAAAAACCTGAAGAATAAATGTAAATCTACTGCATAGTTAATTAATAGAAAATGACCTAAAATACACAGAATGTCTTTAAAAGAAAGAAAGAAAGAGAAAAAAAAACAAAAACAAAAAACAAAAAAAAAAACACCAAACCAAACTAACCTGACATTGTGAGCATGTGTCTATCATTGAGAGGGTAGGGTTGGAGGGTTAAACATGCATTGTTAGGCTCTTGAAATAACATGACTAACACAAACGGACCACCCCTGGGAACGAGTGAGTGAGCTGTAATTCTATCTCAATCAATCATGAGAGTCAAAGCAACTCTTGTTTTCACTCACTACGTGAGTCATCTTGCCATAACATTGTTTCCTACAGTAGTACTCTTAAGTGGAGCAGTGACATATTACATGTAAAGAGGTACCAAGCCTTTCAGCTTTTATCACCCGCCGAAAGGTTGATCAAAGCCAGACATAAAGTTCTGATTTCTGGAACTGACCTTATTTATTGATTTTACTGAAAAACAAACATGCGTGGTTCTATCACGAAGCCTTAAGAAACCATTTTCCCCTCTCTAAACTACTCAACTCAGAATGCTGGATAAGAAGTTAAAAACCTAACTTTCCATCCAAATGACCATCTGGTTGCCTTATCCTTTAAATAATAGAATTCAGAATGCAATTAAGCGAGGGGATTCTGCTGCAGCTTTCTAAACCACCTGCCGTGCTATCAAAAATTCACATCTTATAGTTGCCCAGAATGACTTCATCGGAATATGCCCCATGCCACTTACGTCTACAGATGGCTCGATTCCATTTCTTCTTTTCTGAAACTGACATTGATATTGAAACTTTGAGTACTGGGTGACACCAATAGAGATCTGACATTTTTAATCAAAGCACTTCACTAAAGATACGCGTCTATCATCAAGTAGGCTATCATGCTCAACCTACTCCAAAACTGTACTAGCCCACAGGAAGACAAACGACATACATCATATGATGTGAGTGCAAGTATTTATCCTTTTTTCCCTCTGAAATCCTATTCAGCACTTTCTGCTGACTACAACTTCTTCTATGAACTACACTCTGCGACTTTACAGTGTAACAATTGCAATTACAGTGTAACATATATAGAGAAGATAGTGATGACTTCAGTTAGGGCAGCTAGCATGCCTGTATTTTTTACAGTATTTTTAACTGGCCAAGCCATGTTCATATGGGAGAACAATACGTGTACATATATTTGCTCATATTAACAATATAAGCACAATGTGTATGATGTTTTAAAATTATAGGTGCTAAATGAATTTAACTGTGCCATTTTCAAATATTAAATATATGTTAATCTATGCACATGTCAATATGTCAATCAACTGAAAAATATACATATATGTAGAGGAAATATAGGTAATAGTGTTAATTTGTACTACTTACGTATATGTCAAACACATAAGGAAATACAAGAGCTGGGCAGAATGACAACATTTACCGTTACCATGGTAAATTACATCACAATATGTCAAGATAGATTTTTCTAAATATTTTATGAATATCGTCAATTCTTAAAAAAAAACCCAAAAAACACTAGTGCAAAATTAGTCTTACTTAATTGGTGTAGCATAGTATGTGAACACAAATCATTGGAGTAGTTTTTTGATAATATTTTTTATATGTGGCGTTACTTTGTAGTAATATTGTGAAATACTGTGGACTGTGAAAACTCAAAAACACAAAACTTAAAGTACTGTGGTTGGTATAGTGTAGTGGGTAACAATTCTCCCCTCTGTACCGTAGATTGATGTTTGATTCCCTGCCAGGGCAAGCACCTTACGCTATACTCAAAAAAACGTCCTCGGGCAAGACTGCTAACCCTACCTTCGCCTACTTCTGTAAAGAGATTGAACTGTAAGTCACTCTGGATAAAAGTGTCTGCGAAAATGCCATAAATGTAATGTGATAATACACTTTAGCCATACCGACATCTACGAAACATATTAAAAAACTAAAAAAAAAAATCTGGAAATATATTTCACTTGCATGTGGGTGCTCTGCCTACATATACATTCTATCACAATAACTGGTGCTGTGTTAGATAAGCTTTACAGAACAATGGCAAATATGCCACTCAATCTAAAGAACTTAGTTTGGAGTTTAGATTCACGTTCAGAATAACACACTGTATGGTCCATATTCACCAAAGACTGTGCCATGCATTAAAATTTCTTATTAGTTTGAGTGTAAAAAGCCTGTCCAATCTAGCAACAGTCACTACAAAAGGACACATGGGCGGAGCATGGATAGGTCAATTAACTGATGAAGATTAACATCAGACAGGATGTTCTTGCCTGGTCAACCTGCCAATTAGACATATTTCCACTGCAGTAATAACTAACAGTCATAAATAAATGACAATGCCTTAACAGACTTAAGTCTCAAGTATGAGACTCATCTAATCCTATCTGAGCCTGTCAAAAATCTTGCGTACCCTCTGGAGTCCCAAGGCTTTACTTGCCATGTGCTATGATCTGTCCCGTCTGTCATTCTGTCTGTTCGCTCCGCACTCCCTGACTGTGGCTGACACACAAGAGTCACAAAGTCACCATTAATCCACATCTCAGTGGCTATGGCTGGCACACTCCCATGCCTGCTGCTCTCAGGATGGAGAAGTTAAAGAGAAGTAACAGACTTCCTCAAAGCAAGATGGGTTTTGCAATTCTTAAATGGTTCTTTGGAATCACTACGATCTATAATCTGAGATCACTGGCCTCAGGATGTTGGACAGCACAGTCATGTTCTTGATTCTTTGCAATACTGTATTTGGTACCCAGAACAGTTGTCTGGACATACTGTACTGTGCAGAAGTCAGAGACCACCCTTTATTCAAGTAATTAAGCACGAGATTAATTTTTAGGAGATATTTTTGAGGAGATTTGATAAGACAATCCATTTACATAAGGAAGGGGAAAGTAAAAGCAAAATAAGTTTTGGGAAAAAAAAACAAAAAAAAACTGGCGTTCTAAAATGGTTAAAAAAAATCTAGGGAAAATTGGACTCCTAACAACCATGCAAGACTTAGTAGACCACCAAAACTGTCACCATCAGATAAACAGTACTTAATGCTTTCATATTTTTAGAGAGGAGAAAAATCAAGCTCCATTCTTATGTCAGATCTGAAAAGGTATTTCTGTCCGTCTTTTCACTGTGAAGATGACTCAACGCTATGGGTCTAAAAGGATGTGTAGCTGTCAAGAAGCTGTTACTAATATCCCATTTACAACTAGTCAGTTCAGTGTCTGGATTGTGTCCTGATAAGGGTTTAGCTACATGTATTTACGCTTGGCAGTCAAATGCGTTTCCGGTCAGACTGAAATCCGACCACCGTGTGGGACAGAATGTGCAACCCTGCTCACATGGCAACCAATTACCAATCGTTTATCTATTCAGCCTCTTCCTGTGCTCTGCTAAAGATGGTTGCTGTATCTGCCCATCTTGCTATTAAGCATTTTCTTTCATCAAGTCCCCAACCATGCTGATTATCTTCCTCACAGACAGATCACGTGCCCAGTGAAGTACAGCATGGTGAGGACTTTTGGTCGTACTGGGGGGGGTTTGGGTTGTCGAATGTGTCTTGGAGAGACACATGCTATGTGTCTCTATGCTATGTGTTATAATATGTGGCTCAAATGCGTCTCAAACCAACCAGATTTATATCTATTTTAAATGCACCTCTCCACTTGCATTTTTATGTGGTTTGGCCTTATTTAGATATAAAGTGACCAGGTGTAAACGGGGTCTAGGAAAAGGAAAATGTGCAAATCAAGCAACAATGATGCTTGTGTTCTCAGAACAAAGGCCTGACCACCCCAGAATCCAGACCTCAGCATCACTGAATGTGTTCGGGAATACTTGGATCGTGAGAAGCTGAAAAGGCAAACCACTTCTAAGAGTGAACTTTGGAGGTGTAGAAAAATATCCTAGCAGATTTCTTAGAAAAGCTTGAAAGCAAGTCCCCAGGAAATTAACAGAAGTTGTAATAAAGGCAAAGCGTAGGCACACTGAATACTGAAAAATATGTTTGTTAATGTCTGTAAAATATATGTTTTCTGCTTTTTTCTGATGCTGAAAAATGAACTTAATGGCTGCATTGACTAGAAATTAAATACACAAAGGGTGGTCTCCGATTTTGGAACAGTACTCTATTTATCTACAGTCAAGTGTACTGTATATACTATGATCAAATGAAACTAGCCCAAGTAATGCATCAAAAACCATAAACCGATTATTGAAAGAACAAATACATTTCAGTTAAAGCTACAACATACATGACTTGGGGATTTGGACCTCCACGAGCGGATGAATTTGATGATTGTGATAGCATTGAAAGAGTATGCAAAGAGAACTTGGTCAAAACATGGCGAGCATGTATTCCAAGAATGTAAGCGAATTATCTACTACTGTCATTATATCTTCATCAGTATAATGTTGATTTTACATTTGAGACCTAAACATCGAGCCAGACCCTTCTGAGCCTGTGTATGTGACGTTAATACATAAAGAACTATGACACTGCCCAAAACTCCCATGAAATCTGACCTGATACCTCCAACTTTTAAATTATTATTTCAGGAATTACTGGGTGACTCAGCAGCACATTCACAGTATTTTAGCACATATTTTAACCTGACTGAGTAAGGCTATTTCTTTCTTTAAAGGAAAAACAAAAAAGTCACAGTACAGCTTTAAACATAACCCTTAATTTTGAAACAGAAATGGTTTATCATATTTAGACAAAAGAATTTAGACCCTAAGAATTTTTTTTTTCTCATAGGAAAAACTAAAACTTAAACAAAAGGTCTGTCACAGCCACAGCAGCCACTGGGCACACCCTAAAATTCAGAAGTTTCTTTGTTCGAAGTAAAGTGTCTCCCACAGCACATCAGTTCAGTTGAGCATACGAGTCAAAATACAATGACAACAGGCAGAGATTAAACCTGTCAATCTGCTGGAAAAACCTCATGTCTCCAGCCATGTCCAGTTTAAACTATTGAACATTCTCATCCATATTTTTGTACAGTGGTCACAGTTAAAAACCTAATTTAATTCTTAAACTGTAAAAACCATCTGCTACAGACAATAACGCTGAAGGCAAAGGCTAATGTCAAACACTGGATTAGCCTAAATTCAACTTTTTGTCTTGATTTATGTTGCTAATGACCAATTAGGCATGACAGTCAATAAAGCAAGGGCACAGCCTATCAACCCTCTGCCGTTTGGAATGTACTGCCATAGGCGTTACTCTGATGACGCATTCATAAAGTCAATATACTCTGTATACAATTTACCCTTTTATGTTTACAAACAAAATGCATTAAGACCTTATTTAATTCATTTAAACATCCTATAAGATATAAGCAAATAATGGATGTTTTGGGATTCTTTACTCTGCAAACATGCCGTGTAATAGCTTAAGTCTGACAATATGCCAAAGTTATCAAAGCAAACTAGCTTGGTGACTGACACGTTTACGTGATGTGATTTTTTTTCCATCCCTTAACCCGCACTTTGCAGAATTCCCCATTGTGAGCCTTTCAGTAACCTGTCAAGGTGCTGTTAGGAGGCACCTCTTATTTTCCCTCTTAAAGGAACATCATTTCAACCTGAGAAAGTCAGCCACCCCGATGTAGGGTCACTGCAAAAAATGTGACCCGTGGGGCTAATTCTTGGGAGTTCACTTGAAGATCCATTAATCAATTGTCACAAGCACTGCCACATATTTTAGGTTGCCCAGTTAAAAAAAAGGTTGCACAAGAAACATAAAAACTTATCAAGTGTGAAAAAAAATTCTCAATATGAAAAGATTTGGTAGGTTTGGGAGAGAAACATCTACAGCTCCATAATTAGATAAGGCAGATAAATAGATACATAACACATGGTAACACTGAAAAACAGTTTGGCTCTACTTCGGCATTAAGTTTGATTTTCATGGTATATTCTCATTCTTATGATTAAATATTACTTACTGAATCACTTACTGAAAGTCACTAAAACAAACAAACTATAGATCTTAGAGAGCCAGTTCTCATGGTATGCACATAGAGTGGGGTCCAAAAGTCTGAGACCACACTTAACACTTTAGAATGATCAAAAATGAAAACAAAGAGAAAATTTACAAAAATTAAAATTAAAGAAGAAATATTGAAGATTCTGCACTATTTCTTGGTTACTATTCAAACCTATGGACAGTTTATTTTTAGTCTTATCTCTTTAATTGAAGCTCATATTCAGACTCTCAGGTGGATTTTATCTACTCAGCAGACGCTTTTGCACAAACTTGTGGAGTTTGCTGCCAGGCCGAGTTCAGATTGTCATAACAGCAAAAGATGGACAAATCAGATACTAACGAATTCTGAAATTCATGCAAAAATGACAAACAATGTACTTTTCACTCAAATTGTTATACTGATAATATCACTTGTGATGAAACATTGTATTGAATGAGGAAATAATGAAATATAGAATAATTTTCACTAGCAGCCTCAGATGTCTGGACTTCACTGCAGATCTTTGGCTCAAATATCACAATCTCATGACACATTATCATGTGACAATGAGAGTATACCTGAAATTTTCATGCTGCAAGCAGACAAACTGGTGTCACAAATTTCTGTTTATAAAGCGCTCATTTAAGGAGTTAGTGCTTGTCATACCAGCAAACTGTGAACACAACTGTGAATTGAATTGTAATTGTCACTTTCACAAGGTAGGAAGTCAAATGGAAACCACCATTCTAAGTGTGGTTCCCAGAACTCTCATTTCTTTAAAGTTAGAGGTTTTGAAGAAACTATTCTTCAATGGCTAGTCTATTATAAGTGTATTTATAGCTAACTAAGCTAATACTCATTCTCAAAAAAAATTATAAAATATAAATTACATATAAAATATATTTAAAAATAAACAGTAAACATAAGAATAAGAGATGAAGACACTACATACGAGGTCCTTAAAATGACCATTTAGTACTTCCTTCAGCAGTTTTAGTGCTAGTTTCAGACAAAATTATTTTACTGAACGCACCCATTTCTCTGCATGTTTCCTATTTCTCTCTCTGTTCTCAAAAACTACAATGCAGAGTTCAGATTGAGGGCAATGTTATTGACACAGTACATACTTTAAGGCTTGTGGCACACACTCAGGTATGTAGATGTCTTACACTAAAAGTATGCAGTCTTTTATCACACCTAGTCTATTATGGCAAACCCTGCCAATAGTGTGGGAGTGTAAAGGTTTAAACACAAATATATGCCTTTGTAGCCCACAGTACAACTTCAGAAATGCAAGTTTTCTTCAGTCCTAAAGTTTACTTTACTTTAAGTTTACTTTAATGTTAAAAGACAACAGAGGTGTGTCCATGTCTAATAATTCTATAAGTAAACTCTAGATATAATACACTTCAGCAGGTCTTGGGCATTATTAGATTGTTTTACATAAAGCTTGTGCCCTATACTGTTAAACAAAACCAACATTTTATAAAAGGCCAGCACATCTGCTAGATGAATCAAAGCAGGGATGCATTCCTTGTGTGGGAGAAATGAGGAGAGGCTGAATATCGGCACTACGTACAATTTCTGCTCATTGACAATAATGGTAGCAACTGATCCCACACTTTCTAGACAACAGTACAATGACTAGCACAAAAAACATGTGGTTGAAGAACTAAAGAAACCACATCTGAACCATACTGTGACACTGCACCTGGCAGACTGCATTCCCATAACTCTATCAGCTTCCCACTGGTTAGAGGCGCTCCTTCATGAATTAAAAATAAGCGTGCCAAAAAGCGTTCTTTGGAGAAAAGAAACACTTTTGGATTCAACACTTTTGGACCTTTCAGTGAATAGTTAAAGACCCATTTCTGTAAATTAGAGGTCTGAGTGTGACTAAACTTTTAAAAGTTTAAAGAACCTCCATATAATGTGAAAGTACCAATATACCAATTACAGGTTTTCCCGATACACACTAAAGACAAGAACCATTTAAGAACCTTTTTAACAGTGTAGTTTCTTCAAATAATGCACATTATCATGCAAGTCATTCTATTCTAAAAATTCTATAGTTGCACTTAAGCCCGCTGGAATAGCTTTTCCTAGGTGCGGATATCAATAAAAAGTATGTATTTGATAAGTGAACTTAAGAGCAGATGGATAAACCAGAGCTGTTTAGCTACATTCCAGGGAAGCCAATCAGTCAATGGAGTGTCCTTAACTAGGACCCTCTTCTTCAATTAGGGGCACTGGCATGCACTAGTGAGTGCTCCAGTCACACATGGTTTAAAATATTTCTAACACCGGGAATGGTCAGGAATGACAAAAGAGACACGACAACCAACCTTGAAGACTTCCTCAGAAATACATAATCCTTTTCACTTGACAGCAACTAAATAGTTTAGAAGGGAATTATGATTTTTCAAAATTTCTGCAAGTTCAATTGCTGAAATGTCAACAGAGTCATTCAGAGTGTGAAATGATGTGAAATGATTCACTGAGGAGAAACTTACCAACTCAGATGTATGTTCAGTGGTGGTGACAGGAAGTGATGTCTACAACAAAAAAATATAGCCAGTCTATTTGTAATCTAAACTGACCAGTGAACTTATATGTGGGTTCCAGATTTTTATATGTATTGTTGATAATGGTGGTAAATCTGAAAAGAAAAAAATCTTTGGGTACTATTCTGCCTTACAATGCTGTTTTCATCTAAATTATATCTCATACTAGTGCAAAAATAAAATCTCAGGCATCAGGATATCTGCTTCCTAACACCACCTCCTTAGGCAATTCTGACTAGGTTTCTCTTGAATGAAGCATTCTCCGTCAAACCAGTCTGAATGACGTTATTTACATCTTAACCACTTAATTGGGCAGAAAAAGTACTCATATCCAAAAGATCTCTTCAAATCTACCTGGTCAAATCAAGTTTCAAAGGCTTCCGCATGCTTATTTAAAACGGGACTTCAGGTATTCAGTCTTTCTTTTATTATAACATGTGAAGTTGTGGGTAAAAGCAAAAATGCAAAAGCAGTTAAGAAGCATTTAAAGTCAGTGGAACCCCCAAAATGGCTAGACCATTTCCAAGTAGCTCTGGCTCATACATTCGAAAACTTACAAACACTTAGAATTTAATTTCTTCTCACATTTATTAAAACAAGTTGCACAACAGAACCCCTTCTTTGGAAACATGATGCCAGCAATTATATATCTAAAATAAGGCAAATACTTCACAAAAATCAAAACTGAACACTCTTTGAAAAGCTTTATTAACCATTTAACGGGCATGCTCCAGTGTAGTGCTATCCATGTCAGCTGAACAGCTTGTATTACATCATAGCAGTCTATAAGCAAATTTTGCTTGGGACCTCCACAAGGGCAACAGTACAGGAACATTTTCCCACATGCATGATGCAGATTAGATATTGTATCCTCACATTGGCTTTTAGCAAGTTTTTAGAGGTGTCTTCCTAAGAAAACCACTACCAACGGCCTCTTCCTGTGGCACCATCTGCAAGGGCTTAAACTTGTATTATTAGTGGCACGCAATATGGAAATGGATATTGATTTCATGAATACTATTTCCCTATTTGGTAACAATGGTAACAATTATGGTGGATCCTTTCTAAAAGAAGATATTGAAATGAATACATTTACATCTGAGGCCAGGCCTTTGCTCGATCGTTTTCGACAGCGTTTTTACTTTAACGTATCATAGAGACGTTGCAGCTTATTTGACTGCTAATTTGTTTGTTCGATGGTAAGAGATGAATGTAAACGGCCATTTAGGTTTGTTTATTAGCCCATTCAAGCTGCATTCCCACAATGGGGCTGGCCACTTTAGGCTCGACCAGCGCAACAGCATGCAAAGGTCAGAATAAATGCTATTTATATTCTCAAGTCTGTATCAAATTGTGACCTAGGAATTTTCAAATGTTAAGGCCTTATCTGGTCAAAGGCATAGAGATCTTATGTCACGTGCTACTGTATCTTTCACTGCAGCATTTATACTGTATATTGTCGCTGTCCATTAAAAAAGGCAACTTTACAAGAGAAGGCAAAAACCTTCTTTACCTTTAATGTAAGTTAATGAAAAGAGATTTTGTTTCATGTAATTTAAGAGCATTTCTTTTAGTCCATTCATCATAAAATTTTAATACAATGTAAAGGACAGCTGATTTTCTCAGATTTCAAAAAATGAAATTTTATTTTTTTTTGGACAGTAACGATAGGCAGAGTGGTTTAACATGAATATTCTACATTCTACAGAAACTTACAAAGTCAGACCTGTTCACAGTGTTAGTGATAGGAACCAGATGTCTGAAGAATTTAATGACTAAAAGCTAACTCATAAAACGTTAATACATGAAATGGTTACAGATACACTCACCGAGCAGGAACACCCATACACCTACTCATTCATGCAATTATGTAATCAGCCAATCGTGTGGCATCAGTGCAGTGCACAAACACATGCAGATATGAGCCCGCAGCTACAGGAAATGTTCACATCAACCATTAGAATGGGGAAAACTGTGATCTCAGGGATTTTAACCACGGCATGATTGTGGGTTCCAGAAATACAATGAGTATTTCTATTATTGCTGATCTGCTGGGATTTTCACACACAACAATCTCTAGAGTTCACTTCTATGGACGGAAACACTTTGTCAGTGGAGAATGCCTAGACTGGTTCGAGCTGACAGGGTACTGTAACTCAGATAACGACTCTGTACATTTGTGGTGAGCAGAAAAGCATCTCAGAGTGCATAACATGTTGAATCTTGAGGTGGATGGGCTACAACAGCAAAAGACTACGCTGGGTTCCACTATAATCAGCCAAGAACAGAAAGCTCTGCACTGGGCACAGGCTCACCAGCTACTGAGGCACACAGATGGTAGGGTCAGAATTTGCTACCAACAGCATGAATCTATGGACCCAACCTGCCTTGTGTCAACAGTCCAGGCTGGTGGAGGTGGTATAATGGTGTGCGGAATTTTTTTCTTGGCACATTTTGAGCCCCTTAATACCAATCAATTATTGCTTCAATATCTCAGCAAATTCGAGTATTGTTGCTGATCATGTGTATCCCTTCATGGCCAAAATTTATCCTTCTTTTAATGGCTATTTCCAGCATGATAATGCACCATGTCACAAAGCAAAACTTGTCTCAAACTGGTTTCATGAACATGACCAAGAGTTCAATGTTCTACAGTGGCCTTCTCATCCCACCTTTGGGATGTGGTAGAACAAGAGATTGGTAGCATGAAAGTGAGCCTGAAAAATCTGCTGGAATTGAATGATGCAGTCATTTCAACATGGACTATCACCAGTCTCAAAGGAATGTTTCCAACATCTTGTGGAATCCATGGCATAGAGAACTGAGGCTGATTTGAGAGCAAAGGAAGGCCCTACTCAGTATTAGTATAGTGGTATTTTATTTAATAAAGCACTTGGTGAGCATATATTGTGTAATGCCTGAGACATTGTTTTACGACAGTTTTAAAACAAGGTTTTGGGCTAAAACATACACTGATCAGCCATAACACTAAATTCCACCTGTGTTTCTGCACTCACTGTCCATTTTCCAGCTCCACTTACGTTACAGGTGCGTTTCGTAAGTGCATTGTGTTGGCTTTCATTGTTTAATTTTACATGGAACATTTATATCCAGTAGCAAAATTCCACACAACTGTAATGATGATTGAAAGAAAATATATGTCAGTGAGAGTGAGTTTACAACTACAGACTACAGTCCATCTGCTGCTCTGCATACTTGGTTAGCCCCCTTTCTACCTGTTCTTCAGTGGTCAGGACCCATACAGGACAACCACAGAGCAGGTATTATTTGGGTCCTGGATCACTCTTAGCACTGTGTGGTGGTGGCGTGTTACTGTGTGTTGTGCTGGTATAAGTGGATTAGACACAGCAGTACTGCTGGAGTTTTTAAACACCTCAGTGTCACTACTGGACTGAGAATAGTCCACCAACCAAAAAATATCCAGCCAATAGAATTTTTGGGCAACATCCTATGACCACTGATGACCAACACAAAATGTGCAGCAACAGATGAGCTACTGTCTCTGACTTCACATCTACAAGGTGGATCATTAAGGTAGGTGTGTCTAACAGAGCGGACAGTGAGCGGACACAGCGTTTAAAAACTCCAGCAGCACTGCTGTGTCTGACCCACTCTTACCAGTGCAACATACACAAACATGCCACCACCACATCAGTGTCACTATACAGTGCTGAGGATGATACACCACCCAAATAATACCTGCTCTGTGGAGGTACTGTGGGTTCTTACCATTAAAGAACAGGGTAACAGGGGGCTAAAAAGGTACGCAGAGCAACGGATGGACTACAGTAATTGTAGAACTACAAAGTGCACCTATATAGTAAGTGGAGCTGATAAAAATGCACAATGAGTGCAAAAACAAGGGTTTTAATGTTATGGCTGATCAGTGGAATTCCCATTTAAGTCTGAAACAGTTATGCAAAGCTGTTTCCTTTGTTGCTTAGCTCTACTTAAAGATAAAAACCTCAACTAAGCTTCATTTAAATACTTATATGAAGCCTGAAGAAAAGTAAAACTGGAAAGAAAAAGAAATATTTAAATGTACCATTGTGTTGGCTTTCAGTGTTTCATTTGGAGACATACATTGAACATACACATCCAGTACCCAAATTCCACACATCCATAATGAAAATTAAAAGAAAATATGTGTCAGCGAGAGCGAGTGGGTAAAAGATTAGCTTAAAGAGTTCTGTCAAAGTGTCAGGAAAAGCAAGGGCCCTGCTTTGTAGTTGGCAGGTGGGCGCAGCAGCTCGAACTGAGTGAGAGAACAGCTAGAGGAGCCAGTGCCAAAGGTGTTGAAAGGCACCAAAGCTCTGCTGTAAAGCCTGGCACCTCCCTCTCTGTAAACACAAGGCCATTGCTTAATGCTCCAAGTGTCAAGCAATGAAAAGAACCCATCCACTGATTAATGAGCACGTTCTGGGAACTTTCTGGAAAAGGGCATCACTAAGCTTATTCACAGTTTCAGCTCAAAGCCCTGTAATGCATAAGTGTGCTATGTGGGGTCCAAACTGCCTGTGCATAATTGGCAAATCAGAGATACCAAGTTAAGAGGGATCCCCACCTTATAACCTCATCTAATTTGAGAGAACTACTGGGAAGTTTAATGTGACCATGTTTAAATACAAACAAGCAAAAAACATTAAAAAAGCTTTTTTATTCAATAACTACACAAAAAACAAAGAGAATAAGGAGTGAAAGCCTGGGTTAAACATCTAAATATTACCTACAGAAGAAGACCAACAGACACTGAATACGAGAACCACCACAGTCAGAACCATCAAACCGTGTTTTCAAACTAAATTCAGGATTACTGCACATTTTTTAATAGTTTTTAATAATTTAGTGCTTTTTAATACATTTTAAGCCTTATCTGCACTTCGACTGCACTTTGGAAAGCAACCTCTAGCATGATCAGTATTTAGATTACACTGCTTTAATTTGACAATTACATGTCAACACTGAACATAAACATTTGTTGCCGACTGTTGGCACAGAGAGCAAACAGCGGCTCTCTTCAGAGCGAATGCGTGCCCATAGGTCTGATGAGACTGAAGACTGAAAGGCCTGAAGGCATTGGCTCGGTTGGGTGTCATAAAAACAATATTTGCAGAGGGATCTCCTGTCTTAATGCATAGGGCACGCAAAGAGAAGAGCACTTGTTTTGGGCGTCTGACTGTAGATCTAAGCATTTCAATGCATCGCTCTTGTGGCAGTCCAAAATAATCAGTGATCTTTGTTACTACAAATGTCTTTGACAGTCTTCCATGTACAAACAATATCCGCATTGTATTTAGAGTTAAGTAAAGATGTCTTTTCCACAACGTCACCATGACCAACTTGCTACATTTGTAATGTCAATATTTAAATGCAAGTCACTGAAAAGCATTGTTACTCTCTACTCTACATACATTGATCCTCCTAAAATAAACTACACACATCAGGCATATCAAAATGCAGTTTTGGTGATCTACTGTTTTTGAATACTGCTAAGTAAACAGAGCACAGATATTCTATATAGAGAACAGAGTTGTATAACACAGCTGTGATAACAAAACCTTGTAAATCCTTGCAAAACGTTCTATTTTTCCATAATTTGCAAACAACTGCCCTTTACATAGAGTAACCATTTTATCATGAATGGACAAAAAGAAATAGTCAACATTTACCTGAAACAAAGGGTTGTACATTAACGTAGGTTTTGTTATAACTGTACCAATAAGCAGTTTAATAAATAGCAAACATTAAATCATCAAGACAGGAAATCATAGCGTTTTTTATGAAAGGGGATATATTGCTTTGGGCGGTCCTTAATGTAAGTACTACTGACCAATTACAAACAACATGAAGAGAATATGAAGTTTTAGACAAAACTGACTTTGTTTGCCATACACAGAGACACCCCAGGCCTAAATTGTATTTTTATGAAAGCTGCCTAACATTTATCAGTCCTATTTGCTTGAGTTTGTTCGTGTAAGGCCCATATCTCATCTTTTATGACTAGTGATAAGGCAGGTGGCCTGGCCTGTGGGCTGTGGTAGGGATATCAGCTACAATAAAGCCATAACTCAGCGTCGCCATTACAGGGACGTTGCCAACCAGTCATCACACCTGCTCCTCTTCCCTTTTACATCACCTACAGCATGTGCTTTATGGCCTTCGTGCTACCATTCCAGTGAAAGATGAGGGGTTAACACTCTCCAACAGTGTGCTGTGTAGGCCAGTGTTGACACATCCCTCTATGGCAATTATCTATGAGACCACATAAGGACTCAGTGAAGGCTTTAGACTACTGCTAAGTGATATATCGCCTGTACCGGTATATCGTGATAGACATACAGTGATATTACTTTACAGTTTTAGCAATACCATTTAGTTGTATATTTTATACATAGTAACCATTATATATTTATGCCATTTTGCCCATAGAACAGTGGTGCTCCTGTTCCCAAATAGAAATATATTCTAAATTTAGAATATATATATTTATCTTTAATAACTATATTTTCTCTCTGGTTAACGTTCGCTATACTGTGTATGGTTGCCCTTGGTATGGTGGAGAAGGAAAATAGCACAAAACAGACCAATCAAAACAAGCAATGTCAGTTATGTAAGACATTCTTTTAGAATGGAGTAGCAGCACTCATGAAGCATGGGGTCACTAACTTTCTCAAACCTAAATATCACTTGTAACAGAGATATATTTGAAAAACATCATGTCCAATTTTATTGCCCAACACTATTTTAGACTATCAGGACCCTAATAATTAGAACAGGGTCACTAACTTTGGCCCATTTTTTTGTGATGTCACAAAAAACAACACATTACATATATCTGGCTACGCAGCCAACAGCAGTTTAGCTCTGCCCATTTACACTGAAATTATAAGGAGTGTTTGAGCCTGGACTGTTTTTTGAGTTAAGCACAAAAGAGGGCAGCCAATTAGAAGTCATTTACAGATACCAGTCTTAAAAGCACAGTGTCAAAAACACCTTGTCTAATTCTAAGGGATAAAGAGTGGTTGGAAAATGAGCACGTAAAAATGAATGACTATTATTGTACATCGTATTACTATTATTGTAAATAATAGTAATACAAAATAAAATCACAAATGTGAAGATAGGAGAAGAATGGAAAAAAAAATGTGCAAGAAAAGTACACAAAATGGGCCCTTTAATGCTTAAAGAACCGCCACACAATGCAAAGGTTCTATACTACAAAAGTTTTTTCCCATAACCATGTGCACAAGCAGAGAATCATTACGGAACCTTTATTTTAAAACCACAAAGCTGTGTCATTTAGTATTCCCCGACCTATTCAAAATCATTAAACATCTTTGCCTTCTGTGCTTTTATCAGCATCTCTGACAGCCACGTTGTTCGGCCTTACAAAGTTATCACACATCAGCATCTGGCCGCTTTCAAGTTTCCAGACTCAGAGTGAATTTCGCAAGGTCAGAGACACAGTTAAGATGAGAAAAAAAAAACATTAGGTAGTGCTATTTTAGATACACTGCCCACTTAAGGGCTTCCAAAGTAGGTCACAATCATTTAAAACAGGGTTTGTTACATTCTGCTGCCACCTTGTGGTGTGTACCATGTTAGTTCACTTACATTTTAAGTGCTTATGTGAGAGAGCACACTTGCCTAGATGTGTAGGATCAATCCTCACTTTCTTGTGCTTTATCTATGCGGCTCATTCTAAAAGACCAAATTGGTAATAAAAATAAATAAATAATAATAATAAAATAAACAAATAAGTAAAACTAGACTATTCTGATGTTCACTAAAACAGAGCAACACCAACACCCATGAAAGAGACAGTGTAGTAGAGGTGGTTGATATGGCAAAAATCCAATATCACGATACTTTAAGAAGTTTCAAAATACACAATGTCACATGACATCTGATAAGTTGGAAAAGACAACGTAATGCCACATTTAAAAAGTACAATCAAAAACTATGAATACAATGATTTGTATTCAACATTAAACATATTCTCTTTGTAGTCAAATACGTACTTAGGAAGTGTTTAAGTGCTGACAGTATTCACAATATGTTTACCAAAGCACACTGCGATACACAGTGACAGAATTTATTATGATAACGATTAACATTGTCATACTGACCAACCCTAACAGGGTCCATAGCAAACAGCTGTCATATATAAATACACATATGGCATTCTTAAACTACAGACCCAAATTCATTAGAGAAAGCTTAGCTTTTTAATTTGCTTTTAATTTTAATTTATTATTGCTTATTCATTTGGTTCATCAGTTTTCACTCAAATATATAATCGACTGGCATTTCACCAAAGCTAATTAAGCTAAATAATTTAGTAAATAAAGTAAACTAAACAAAAACACATGACAACACTTCCAATGAAATAACACTGGAACACATTGTTTCACTGGTTGTAAATTCAAAACTAGATTAAAAACATGTGCAGCATGTACTTACTAAAGAATAAAAAGCAAATCATAAAATGTTCTCATTCATCTCTTTACAAGGCAAAGTGTTTTGAATAACATCACTTACAGGACTTAAGAGTTTAAAAGAAGCTTTCTAATATTGGTTCCTTCCCTCATATACAAATAAAAAGCCTGATGAGCCTGCTTTGCTTTGTTTTGGTCTGAGCTGTGACTCTTATCACACTGAAGCACATTCTAAACCTGACAACTTGTGAAGAAGAGGAAGACTGGTTGAGGAAGATGAAGCTGACCGGAAATATGTTAAGGCAGCTGGAAAGGAGGCCCTGAAGCGTGGAAGCCAGGTTTCATCATTGGTGTTTGACACTGATGATCACAGGCTTCAACAGAGATCTGGAGTCACTAAAATTAGAAGATATAAAAACATTGGTTTTGCTTTTTTTGCTTTTAGAAAATGCTCACTAAGAGAATCTCACATCATATTAATTTTATACCTTAGGCTCTGGCTGCAGCAGACTAGTAAACCGATCCTATTACTGTATTTACTACATGACTCACTTCTAAACTGTTTCATGTCTTCCAGATAGGATAACCCACACATCATGTGTCCAAACATTCCAGGGGAAATGTATTATGAGTCTTTAATTCCATCTTTACTTACATGTACAGTGTAAAAATGAATAGATACTCAACTTTTAAAAGGTTTGACCTCTTTGGATACTTCAAGGAACCATTTATAAACTGTTAGGTTCTTCTGTTTTGGACTGATTATTTGCATACTGCATACTGACTGGAAACCCTACCATCAACACCTTAACATGGCAGCCTGAGCTGTTGCTAACCACTGTAATCAGATTAATTTCAACTTATGTTCATGGTCCTACTGCTGTACACTTGCTCTCACTTTGTTTGGCACTATGTAGCAGTTCATATAAGAACTTTTAGACTATCAAGGGTTCCGTCAGTGACCATATTAATATGGGAAGGTTTTTCTGAAGCGTTTAAAATGTATTTTAAGTTCCGTGAGTACCCTATTAGATATTCAAGACCCTTTGTTTTAACAGCAAAAAGAAGAGGATTGATGATTTAACCAAGACTGACACAACCATACAAAAATGAATGGGATGTCCGGCCTAGTTACAGAGAAATATGCAAATCTGTGGGGGAGAACTGGGTTGCCAAACCCACTAACTGACCAGAGCATTCTTCAAGCACCAAGACATGTGTCTGCACTAAAGTCCTGGTCATAGAGACTAAAACAACACAGAAAGATTTAAGAAAGATTTAAGAACATCCTCTAGGGCACCTTCTGTTCATGGTCCTACTGCTGTATACTTGCTTTCACTTTGTTCGACACTGTATGGACCACATGTGACCCTAAGTGAAATCACTCTCCATTAATAGGAGAATTAACATCAACAGCAATCTCAGCCTGTTGCTAACCACTGTGATCAGATTCATTTCACTTTCATTGATTAACTGTGTATTTTTTTAATGGGTCTTATTCCCACAGTGAAAAACCACAAGCTTTCATTTTTACATTGCTCTGTGGTTTCAGGCCAAGTTGATTTCACTAGCACTAAAATAGCTTAACATTTTGTAGTGCTAAAACATAAAGTTATTTTTAATCATATATATGAAATGCAAAGCCATTTTGAACAAATCAAATACCTGGTATAACTACTTATTCACGAATATGTTGTTTTCCATTTCTATAATAGAGCCTAAGGCTAAGCCAACTCAGAATATCTCTGTTATTTTAGTAAAACAGGTGCAGAGTATCAACACCGTTTTAAAGTGTTATTATGGCTTTTTTTAATGTCACAGCTTTAACAGTTATTAGCCTGACCTGAT
The DNA here is from genome assembly GCF_904425465.1 of Colossoma macropomum. Classification (NCBI taxonomy): domain Eukaryota; kingdom Metazoa; phylum Chordata; class Actinopteri; order Characiformes; family Serrasalmidae; genus Colossoma; species Colossoma macropomum. The sequence continues at coordinate 25,587,405 of NW_023494803.1, forward strand.
TCCTTCTCCCTTGCAGTGATACCACAGCAAATAATTTTTGAGTTTGTCATGGTGGGCTAGACATTTACCAGTACATTGATATTTGGGTCTTATCAAGAACACATCTGAATATTTTAACTATGCTCTGAGCTAGTGTTTTGGATTTAAACTCTTTCTTCCATCAAACACTTAGTGGCTGAGCTGTTGTTGCTCCTAGACACTTCTGTTTCACAATAACAGCACTTACAGTGGACTGAGGCAGATTTAGCAGGGCAGAAATTTCATGAACTGACTTGTGAAAGTCACTGAGCTCATAAGTATGAACCATTCTACTGCTAATGTTTGTCTATGGAGATTACATGGCTATGTGTTTCATTTTATACACCTGTTAGCAGGCTGAAAATAGCCTACATGTAACTGCTAATGATCTGCTTCTGACATATCTTGACTACCCAGTATGAATATTTTGGATAAAAAGATATTTTTGTCATTAGCTACTTTTACTCAAATGTTGATGTATTTGTACCAACCTGAGTATTTTCAAATGATAATACTTCACTGTACGCTCAAGTATGAGAAAAGGAATGCACTGTTTCCTCAGTAACATTTCAGTCACATCTTTTAGATTTGTGCTCAAAATAAATTGTTAAATAAATTGTGTTAAATTGGTGACAGAATCTGTACAGCTTTGAGGTCGGTCATACGTCTGACTTTTCAGGTTGACCAATTTGTTACATGAAAAAGTACATAAAAAGGAGAACAGCACATAGGCTTAGTTTGCTCAATAGCATACTGCTAGCCGTTTTGAAAGCACTTTTACTTGAGTCGTTATTTCAGTTAAGCAACAATACCTTTACTTGTTTAAGGCTACATATCTCTGCTTTGTGTGTGGACATGCCTTTGCCTCCTCGGCTTACCTTGCCTGCTTCCCTACCGACGAGTAGGCGAGGGGACGAAACGAGTGGAGGAAACACTTTTGGAACGGACCCAACAGACTGCCACTGAACATGAGCAAAAGAAAATTAGCTTCTTGTGAGGACATGGCGGCTAATTAGGCAGAACTGTATTAAGCGTTCAGCGCGTCACAACTCGTTCAAGCAGACCAGCAAAACCAAACGGTATTTGAAGACAGTAACACTCACTTTACAGTGACCTTCCTTCACGACCAAAACACTCTTCTGCACTCTCCTGTCTGTTCACCAGCTGATGTACCTCATCCGTCCATCTGCTACAGTCATCCATGATGAACATCGGAAAACAAATTACAACCGTCATTTTCCAAGACGTAACTTCCCTACCAAACAAGCCAGGCCTACAGTGCAAGGCTAACTGCAAGGAGACCATTTTTTATTTCTTCACTTGTCTTGTTTCTGGAGTTAAATGAGGCTGAACTGAGAAAAACTGCACATTATATTTTCTCCGAATATTTCCCGCCAGTTGGCGTATGACGTCAAAACGCCGTTTAAGAACAAATAAACTCGTCACCACTGACTTCAGGGCTGAATTTTGCGTTTGAGGATTTAATGTAACCGCAAGAAGCACAAAAAGGAAACTACCTTCCGACCTTTCACATTTCAGGTGAGCTCTGTTTTTTTCCTCTGTAGGCCTGATTGCTTTTCGTGGCTGTAACGTCAGCGCCGCCTATAGGCTGTTTTAAAGGAGCTTATCTTACTCAAAGGCTAGACAGTCAAAATCAGTCATCCTGACTGTGTAACCGCTACCTTCCTAGTTTGGCCGTGACAAGTGTGAGAGAATTGAAGGTAGAGTCATGTGGATCAGACTATGACTATGACTATTAGGTTCTAACGGTCAGGGCTCCTTACTACTCTCATATTATGAAATGCAGTGTCATTTCTTGGGAAATGAAGCTGGTAGCAGGCATTGATTAGCTTCCAACATCTGATGAACCACAAGACTACACTTTTATAAAATATGCTTTTTGAAGGGTTCTTTAGTAAAGACAGTGGTTCTATATAGAACCATGAACACTCAAATAATCATTGCCATGCTTAAATAGTTTTTTTCCATGGTGCAGTTGTTCTTCAGATTGATGGAGAATGTATTGTATAAGGTTCTATATGGAACCTTTTTGAAAATGATCCTGTACAGTGCCAAAAAAGGATTCTGCTAATGTCAAGCTTGTGACAATAGAAGAACCCTTTTTGATGCCTTTTTCAAAGGTTCTGTATACAACACAATCTCCATTAATCTGAACAACTATTTCACCATGGAACCATTAAAGCATGCGAAGTGTTCATAGTTCTATATAGAACCATTTTCTTTAGTAAAGAACCCTTGAAGAACCATCTTTTTTAGTAGTGTAGTTGTTTAAATTAACTATCAATTCAACACAAGATGCCTCGACAACACACTGCTGCCATCTTCTAACCATCTTTGCTACAATCAGCCAGTGGACCTATGACGTGATCAACCAACATGTAGGTCTATTTGACCAAGTCAGCAAGCAGTCAATAAGCTTATATGAACTTATTTAAACAAACCATTAGAATACATAAAATAATTTTGAGGGCTTTTTTTTAAATATTAAATTTAACATAAAATTTCTCTACCTTGTCATATTGTGGCAGCACCTCCCCTCACCCCCCTGGAGAATCCTGGCCATGCATCACTCCCAACCTCCATCAGCTTCACTGGTTACCAATATCCTCCCATGTCAAGTATAAACTTTTCCTTTTAACCCTTAAAGCTTTTCATAGTCTCGCCCCTATATACCTTAGTGAGCTCCTTCATCCATACTGTCCCTCTCGCTCCCTCAGTTCTTCCAGCACTGGACTTCTTGCCGTCTGGTGTCGGTGCCACTGCTCCCAAACTTTGGAACTCACTACCTCAATTTCTTCGTGACTGATCTACCCTCTCTTAAAACCTACTTTTTTTTACTGCTCACTACTCTTCTTCTTCAAAGTGTTCTGTCTGTTTTTCCCCTTATCTTTGTGAAGTGTCCTTCAGTTTGTGAAAGGCACTATATAATTTGAACTCAACACCAGTAAAAGTTTCAAAAATAATCAATATCAAGTTTCTGAGTTGTGAGTTTTTTTGTATGCGTTATTCACAAACACAAGCACTTGACCATGTGATGTGTTGTAAGCACTTCTTTGTGATGCTTAGTAGTAACTCACTAATAGAAACATACGAGGAGTGCTTGAAGCAAAACCAGACTACACCTGATGGTGGATGATTGGTGATACTAGCTGAGCTGTTATTATCAAGGTTAACATTCACTGATTTACTCACGGGATTCTGCTGAAATTGTTATTTGAAACAGATGCATGTTTTGTAAGATTTGTTTGTTTGCAATAACAGACTATTTTTACATGCATCATAAAACATAGATTTTAATTTGTGTTATCGAGTTTTACAACCCATTTGTGGAAGTTTTAAATGCAGTTCTCTTAAAATTAAATAATCACATCATGTTGTACAAATATGTTGTGCTTCGACCAGACACTGTCTTAACTGTTATTATATTTTTATTAAATAATGAATTGAGTCAAACTGTTTGTTGGCATTCAAATGAAATACGAAACTTGTAGTAACAATAGCAGGTTTTGTATCCACCATTTCTTTATGAATTTTGCAGATAGCCATAAAAATAATTCTACTTAAAGCAAAACTGCACGCTTTGATCCAGCCCCTAATAATGGTAGCCTATGTCATCTAAAGTTTCTTTGCATTACTGTAGTGGATGGAAACACAACTTAATTCACATTTTTTTCTGCCGAAATTTCATAGATGCACATTTGCGAAACATTTGAATGGAAATTGGGCAAATCAAGGTATTGAGATTTCCAAGGTCGAAACTTTACATATTCATTTTAACATGTAGTGTATATTGAGACAGTTCCTCTTTTTTCTCTACTTAAATTCCTTGGCTCCACTCTCAGTGACAGGTACAAAGTACAACAAAACCCTATAATTAGTTAGGGTACCTGTGTCCTTAAGCCCCACCTCCTGACAAGCCCAGTGTGCTCAGATTGGTCAACTGCTAGAGCGGTTCTGCATCTTGTCTACTCTGCAGAGAGAGACCACAGCAGCAGACAGCATTCACACAGAATTCTTCGACCGCAGCTGCTCTCTCTCGGCCAACTTGTGTATTCTAGGTGGGGAATAAGGACTGTGTTATGAACTGACATCATCTTGTAACAGAGAAAAGGGCTGGAATTCCAATGAGGTGTTTCAGACAGCCAAGAAAAGTGTTTCTTTGAGAGAGACTTACTCCCTCTGGTGTGTTCATTAGGCTTTATAACTTTGCAGGCTGTTCACTGAAAGAAAGGGAAAAACTGTAAAAGTGTGATAGGTCCCCTTTAAGAACATGAGCTGGATTCTTAACCATCAATCTTTAGCTTAAAAGTGTGGATGTAATGACTCTATAACTTGTCTTAATTCTAATTGTAGCTTACAGAAACAAAAGTAAATGTGTTTAGGTCATGATTACATACAAGGGAAGTTTGATTACCTAAAATATAATAAATTTGTGTGTCATTATCAGTGTTAACAGATAGTTTGCCATCTCTTCTACATTGGGTCAGGAAAGATAACCCATCATAAAGCCTGCTCCGCCTCTGTGGTGTCTCTTAGGCAAGGCTGGATGCCAGATGTTCACAAAAGACATTCAGAAATGGCTTTAGAACATTGAGAAGATATGTTTTATTGTTATTTGTCTTGGATACTGAACCCTTCTCACTATTTATTTCTTTCGAAGCTAATCAGGAGCCAAACAGCCTGCATTCACATGCACCACTGATAGAAGTGCTGGCTGAAATGTTTCTTCAACTGTAAATTAGTGCTAGGGCCAATGCATACTGTTTATACTGGTATATGGGTATATTGGCATTCTGTGATATTTTCAGTTTTAGCAGTATTTTTGGCAATGTATCTGATGGATAATGAGCATTGCACCCATGATGTAATGGCTATAAAATAGTGGCGTCCCTGTTGCTAAGTGGTTTGTTTTAAGCTTTTTAATTCTAGTTTGTGCACTTTACACATGGCATCCAGAAACTGTCAGCCAGCTGCAATGTAGGTCATTCACTGAGTGCTTCAGAATGTTTTGAAATGTTTTGAGCTGAAAATCTATTAAAATTTGATAAAAAACAACATTTTCTTTTAGGAAAAAACATCTGTTTAACGTTTACAATGCTGTACAACTGCTGTATTATTTTATGTCATGTTTGTAAGACATTATTTTAGCACCAGTACTCCAGAAGCACCATTAACTTTATTAATGCAAACTTAAACATCATCTAATACCATGATGTTTTCAGAAAATATCGTGATAACGACAGCGATAAAAGTGTCAGCTTAACGTCGCCAGGAAGATATTTTTGGCGACAGCCTATTGGCGCTTATATCATTTGACTCATGACTGTTTGATTTTCATATATTCAAGTCTCGATAGCTGATCTATTTTAGCGCGGTGCTTATCTATTTATGAGAGGAGAGGCGAGGCCTGGTCTGCAGTTCTTCATGCGACTTCAGCGTGTGTTTAATATGCAGCAGGCAATTAAAGAGCTTTGTCTTTTCGCTGCTTTATGCACAATGAAACTCAGCTCCTCTAATGGTTTCTGATCACAGTTAATCCTTAAAGCAAATGACTTCTAATCCTAGAATCCTGCATGTGGTTACCTGAGGGAAATCCTAGTCAGCTTCTCCATGTTCTTCCAGACTTCTCACAGATTAGTCCAATATATATTAATCCTTCCATTTATCTTTGTCAATGAAGGACATGAAATAATTTAAAAGAAAGTAAATAATAGACAGAGCAGGGGAGAGTTAGGCAAGCTTTATTAAAGACAGCAGAAGGCAGGTGCTAGCCACCTCTGTGCTGCAGGCCCTTATTGCGAGAGACTTCCTAATAAGCTGCTCTGCATTTCAAATAACACCTCTCTGTTCCTCCTCATTAACTTTTCATGTTCAGTGAGATTGCCCTGAGAAGTAAACAAAACTTGTTTCAAAAACAAGAGAATAAGAATAAGAATAAAAGACCTATTCAGGTATTGGTTGAAAACATGTTTGTGTCTTTTAGTATTTCTATCCACAGAGACACATTTCACTGATTTATATTTAGAAAGCACAATAAAGTGAAATATTAGTAGTATACTGGAATATTAATATTAGTATTAATGTTAGAATTGATATTGGAGGGAAAAAGGGCAAACCTAAACTGATTAGATTCTTATTTATGAGTGATTGATCTAAGACTACAAATCTAGCCTGAAATAGCACAGAATGTAAAGTCAAATAAAATGAGAAGACATGCATTTTTTTTTTTGGCATTTTGTTTCTTGCTCAAAAAACGTGCACCCTACCTAGGATGGAGAATGAAAAAATTCACGAATTTCATGAATTTCACAAATACTTGTATGTTTCCAGTCATAAACTGTGTGTATGAAGTAAACAGCAGAAAAGCTTACCAAATTTAACCTTAATTAATTATTTTTTTTTATCTGTTCATTTTCTAACAAGCAATTCAGCGGACTGCTAATGGGCTAACAGACAAATCCAGTATTAGTTTAGCTTCAAGTTAACAATTTTATAAGTAATTCACTGTAAAAGTGGAACATACAAAATCATATATATATAATATAAAAATCCAAATGTCTGTTACAGGCTTTGTTTGTCCAAAGTCTATGTGTTGACTCGAGCCGTGTGGTATTGAGCCCAGGGTGGGAATAAACCCTCATTAGCTTAATGCTAACCTATAATGGAAAATCTTATACTTTCTCTAGCAAAAATTAGCATATCATCAAGTATAGTATGAAAGAATAAAGATAGTCCTTTGGGGTAAGACGTCCCCCCAGACATGGGGCAAAAGGCATTCTTTAGCATACTGCCACAACAAAGTTGTTCAGTGGAGTTTCACTGACTTAAGATTAAGTGTTACCTGCTAGTTATAGTGAGCGTTTAAATTATTATTATTATTATTATTATTATTATTATTATTATTAACAACAACAATAAAATTCAATGTGCTTACATAAAATATTATTAACAGCAATAATAAAATGAAATGAGTTTATGTACACAATATGTGATGAATATAATTACAATAACTATTTATTTAATGAGATTGACACAAGTATTTCTATTTTACTGTCTTTTGCCTTGGCGTATTAAATTGAAGTGGCCTCATTAAGATATAAAATTGAGGGGGGGCTTCTCACCCCAGGGCTTATTCCCCCGATAGTGGGGCAAGATGCCCCTTTTTAACATTTATTATTTATGCAATAAAAACTGACTGCTGTTCCAGTTTATTTCCTGTAACTGAACATATATTTACACATCATCATCCTGTACAGCATAAACTCATGCACATAACTGACTTTGCTTTACAATAAATGGATATTGTTCTTAAGGGGGGCGTTTTCCTTCATGTTTCTTTGTTGGTATCAGCCGATATTTAATATTGTTTCAATATTGATGTTGGCAAAAAAACATGATTATTGTACTATTTCTAATATTAGTTTAGTAGTAACTGAATGATTTTATAGTAGTATATGAAAAGATTAATAACTTTGTAAATAGCCTGAAGTAGGGCTGGGCGATAAAACGATCACGATAAGTATCGCGATATAACTTTTCCTCGATAAAGCGATAAGACAGGTTCGATAAATGTTCGATATAATACACCATTCTCACACTTCACGTTTTAGCAAAAGCCCTGGTGGCGCTTTCTATTGCAAGGAAAGCGACACTACTCTGCTGTCGCCAGGAGAGGGCGCACTTCCGAATTTTTCGACTTGATTAGAGAGGGAGGGGGCCACGAGTAAATAAAAGGTCGCCAAATATACTTTAGCAACGGCTGAAACGCGGAGTTATACATTCCCTGTCTGAGTGGATGTTATCGGCGATCTATTCTCCTGTGACCGAGTGTGAGTGACGAGGTCAGTGGTGTAACTGTACTGTCCTACAATGAACTCACCTCTTTCCGTGCATCTTAACAACTTGAGCGGTGTTAAATCACGTCTGCAGCGCCGTGTTACAGAGCCAAACCGTCACATTTTAGTATTAGTGCATTCTCGAGCAACGGAAGTGAAAGAAAGAAGTGGATTCATGTTCGAAAGTAAACTGAGGAAGCTGTGAGGCATTGGAGAGCGGGAGAGCGCTATCTCTCCAGGCTAGCTGTTTTTAGCTGCTGGCTAACACTTGAAGCAGCGCTCCGGCAAAACACGGTGAATTGATGATACGGTAGATCAAACAAGACACAAAATCACCGCTTTCAGTTTAAACATACCTGAAAGGAGGACTCTGTGACTGGTGCGAGAGATTCACACTGCAGATAATGCTTTTACACAGCGAACGTCAGATATACTGCGGTTCACCCCTTAAACTACTACGATAGCATAGAGAAATCCAGTCGTCGCTAGTTGGTGTCTGAATACTGTGATATGCTCCGACATGGATGTGGTCGGAGTGACAGCAGTGACCTACCGAACCGAGTTGACAATGTTGAGAAGCTAAAGAGTTTAGCACTGTTGTTGGCCACTTGTTTAGCATTTGTAACGGGGTAGCCGAGCGCTCGTCACCAGACAGCTAAAAATAATATGTTTTCTTTCTTAAATCATGACTATTACAAAAATTGCAGCTGTGCATTTCAAGCTGATAAAAACAGCTCAGAAACTTTCTCCCACTGTCCCAAGACAGATTTGTGAAATGTTCCACTGTTTGCCGAGTGTTTGTCATGATCGGACCATAAGTGATAGTTTAAAACCACAGTTAACCACCCAGGAGCAAAATCAGCCTTCAAACGTGAAAGAAATCATAATTTGACATTTATCGCGATATGTATCAATATCGAACGATATGAATTTTGTTTATCGTGATAACGTTTTTGGCCATATCGCCCAGCTCTAGCCTGAAGTTTAGAAGGTCAGTGACTTTATTATGTTTCAGGAGCACTGAAACATAGTTGTATTTTTGAATGTCAGTACAATACAAAACAAACAGGCACGTGTCTTTGTTAGACATACAGAACTAGCCATTTAAAAACTGTACAAACTAGTACAAACATAACTGACATGTAGAGCACAGAAGCATGTGGGGAAGCCTCACAGGTGTGTGTGAATGGTGTTGTGAGGCACTGTTTCCTCAGGCCTCTGTATTTATTTTCAATCCAAGATTTATAAGCTGCCATCTGCTGTTGGGTGTGCTTGCCTTGATTATTTACCCAGAGAAAATATGGCGGTGAAAAATTCATGTGTGCGTGTGCTGTACTGTGTGTCTGACCCCACGGTCTCTGGCAGGATAGGAAAACAGGGTCAGCGGCTCTGAGAGATGAGGTCAGCACAAAGCCAAAGCTGAGAGGGCTCTGGAGGTGGTCAGTCTGTCCACCTCCATTAGCCCTTGAAGCACAGCAGATCAGAGACAGCAGTGATGGCAGGCACACACACATCCGGTTTCTGCATGACTCTGTGGCTCTGTCCTGCTGTTTGTTCTTTATACATATATCACTGCTTACAAAGTAGTTAAAAGAGGGTTTCCACTGTGCATTAAAAACGAGAACAAACCCACATGGGAAACAGTGAAACTTACATATCTAGTTCATTTTCTGCAGACTTGAGAGAAAGCTGGAACCATCATAATAACCCACTTAATGATTCCGTTGTGTTTTCTGTCAATTTTATGCCACTCTAAAATATCTAACTTGTCTAATTGGCTGGTTAGCTTAACTTATTAGCTGATATTAAACAATGGACTGCACTTTCTGTGCTGACACATTCATAAAAATGTCTGCAATTATACATAATCGGATGGAATTAAGGATTTTTTTTCCATGTTATAAAAATATGAGGAAAAACACTTCTTCTGTGGAGGCTAGCATAAGTGCTAATAGCATTAGCTGTAGCTTTCTAACAATCTTATCTTAGCAAACTTTTCACAAAGTAATAATTCTTAGAATCAACACAACATATAATTCTCGTGGACATTACTGTGCACTCATTTTGGTAATTGTGCTTGGTTACTATCCTGCTAGAAAAAAAGGTTAAAAACTATCATAGCTGATCACCAACAAAATCAGCATTTGTTGTGTTTTGGATGCTGGTATGCTGGTCAAACGGCATGATATGACCATGCTGGATCAGCATCAGATCAGCATAAGCCAGCTTAGATAGCATGGAATTCATGCTGGTCTGTGCTGTTTTTTTTAGCAGGAATTTTAATCTGGAAAACTAAAAAGTTCAATGAGTTGTTGTTGGCTTTAGCTGCAAGTGTTTCCAAAGACAGAGAAGAACTCTCTCAAGTACCATTAGGTTCTGTTGGTACCCATATTTTGTGGGTACCAAAACCATATTACTGGTACCCTTGGTACTAGACTGATGGTCATAGAAAAAGCACAGTTCCAGTTTTCTGGTGCCAAAAGGTTTTGGTACTTTTGGCAGTTGAAAATTGCCCTAATGGCATGTTAGACTACCAGCAGGTGGCACTACAGTTTATTATAAAAAATAAGATTTCAGATGCATCATGTGCAAAAGTGAAAGTAATATAGATTCATTTTTATCTCTTGACATGATTCTTTCTGACTGTTTCTACCCTTTCATGTTCCATAAACTGTAATTTCTAGTGCCACAAGAGCCCAGACATAAAGGCCCAGTTCTTTTCTTGCATTTTTGCCAAGAGTTTGATGGACTCTGCACATACTGGTTAAGTTTCAAAACGTATCATTTACTCCCCAGGTCATACTTGGAAGCTAACCACTAAAACATCCTGTTTTGAATTCACCATAGTTTTGATGTCACAACCATGAGCACATTCATGTTTGCCTGTTCCTTCATGTTGAAACCAGAAAGAGTGTTGTTTTTGTACATTTCAGCCCAAATCGTTTTGTAACATGGCTCAATACTGTGCAGCCAATCAAAACAGAGGGAATTTGCATATCTCAGTCTTAAAGGCACAGTAACTAAAACAGCCATTAATTCTAAGGGATCAAGAGTGGTTGGAAAATGGTCACACAAATATGATTTGTACTTAAAACTACACAAACATTATAAGTGGACATCAGTAGGAATGTGTAAAATACAAGAAAAGTGTGGAATAAAGTGTGGAATACGGGCCCTTTAACAGAAAGTTCTGTGATACCCATTTGGTAACTATAGTAAATGTCAGTGGAGGGAAGCATGTTATTGGCACTGGAAATAGGTATCAAATAGTTTGATATGATCTGGTTGGACTGTGTTACGTTCAGGTCCTCAGAGCTGTGTGGCTGTCCATAACTGTCAGGTTCTTTTGCAAATGGTGTGGTCAAGCAGCCAGTGAAAAGGATCTCTGTGCCTGTGGCTCAGTGTCCACACTGCCCTGCCAACAGATTAAGTGCTCAGTAAAATCCATATGATGTTCTCAGTGAGTTTCATATGAAAGCAGAATTTCCATATCCTCCAGCTTTCTGTTAGCCACTTGTCAAAACAGTCGTAAATCATGGCTGAATTCCCACTTTTATACGGGCGAGGCAGGATTGAAAAGGACGCTTCATGAACCCCTTATTGACTGTAAGACAACGTAACTGCTTAATCCTCCTTGCTACACACCGAATTACCGGTGTTGTTTGATAGGTGTGTTCTAAAGAATCACATTAGTTGTATTTTTGTTGAAAGCCGACCAGTTAAAGAGACAGAAAATAAAGTTTTTACAAAGCGTTTAAATGTATATGTTACCGTAGACCTTACCAGATGCTTAAATCATTCAACATCCGATAGGGGTGTATATCTTTGATCTCACAGTGCTTTAACAAATTATGCTACTTTAGGAGAGGATTCAGAGCCTTATGAAATCTCTATTAGATTTGATTACTTCCGTATAGTTTATACTATTTTTAAAATGTTCTTTGAATATACATTGTAACTGGAGAAACTGTTTACACTGAAGTGGAATTTAGACATAATGCACATAAAAATAATGCACCAAGTGTTTTTTTTTCAGTTTGACAAAAAGCCAAAGATTCTTAATCTGGACTAAAATGAGCAAACACTTTATTAAATATTATTGTAATTATAAATAACTTGAGAAATATGACACAAATATAACATCATGATAGGACTGAATTATTTGGGGTAAAAATGTAATTGAAATTTTTGGAACAAATATTAGCTACTGTTTTGATTTGAATGCAGTTGTTTGCCATAAATTAAGTGTCAGTCCTTTTGTTTTTCTCAGGAACAACAGCATGTAAATTTTTTGGGTTTAGGGCTGAATGCTGTATGTAATGTGCCAGACTTCTAGTTCATAAGATCTGTGTTATTAGGTTAAATTTCTTCATTTAGGACAACCTTAAACAATAACCTAATTAGAATTGATAGCATCAAAACAAAGCCTGGGTGTAATCTTAGATTCTGAGTTCTGTTTTATCCAACATACAAATGCTGTCACTAAAGTAGCTCTTTATCATTTGAGAAATATTGATATGCAGAGCGATGCAGAAAAACATGTTCATGGATTTGTTACGAACCTGCATAACTCACAGATAACTCACAGATTATGTTCTCTCGGTTTATGTTCCATCACGTGATATCAGATTTGCACATACTGGCCTTCTGCAAATACCTTCCACAAATTACAGAAAATGTGGAGAGGCCTCTTTCAGTTATTATGCTGTAAACTCAGTTCCAACTTTTATTAGGCAGTGTAGCTCGGTATATGCTTTTTTCGGTAACCGTTTTTATTTAAGAGACATAAACACATACATACACATTACTACCTTACCTCCACTGCCATATGTTGCTAAACCAAAGTAGCAGTAATAATAATAAAAATAATAATAATAAAAATAATACATCTAATAAGTTACCATGACATTGGTAGTTGCTCGGGTCAAGAACAGATTGTTCCATATTCAGGTAAAGAGGGTTTTACATATACATACATATACACACATCATACATCCACATCAAAAAGAAGAAGTGGAAGTCAAATGCAACAACAACAAATTGTTAGCATAAAAATTATACTGAAGAGAGAATTTTATGTTCGAAGATAGTATAGATAACTCAATATCTGTCCACACCTGTAGAATAGCCACTTTAGCAGTATTAAGTCCAGCCAGTACTGTTTTAAAGGAAGGGCAGGGTAGACCCAAGGTTTCAGTGTAGTTTTCTTTGCTGTGGTAAGACCTACCAAAAGGAGTGAGAATTCAGTGATGTTAAGGAATCATCATTGAGAAGAGACAGGGGTTAGGTATAACACTTACTCTAAATAACTTTGAAATCATTGACAAAACGTAAAAGGCGCCAGTGCATTTTTTATTTTGGACAAAAAGTACAGTGAGGATTTGCAAGTAGTCTTATATTAAAACATTTATACGACTTTTTCTTTTCTGATACTGATATTGCAACCTTGAGTTGTTCCTGATATCTTCTGAATTTTTCTTCAAAAACCACAAAGCTTTAAAATGTGCTATTTTTGATTAAAGCTCTTCACTTAAGATGAGCATCTAAAAGTAGACTATCATGCTCAGATGAACACTACTACCCCACAGAAATAGCTACACCGCAAACAATATTACATCACACAGTGTGAGTGTGTGTTATTTCAGGATACATTTGTTATAAGATTGGATAGGATTAATTCTTTTTTCCACCTAATATCCGTTTTCTGCTCATATCAGCCCAATACCAGTACCTAGTATCCAATCGGTGCTATCACTAGTCTTTTATACACAGGTTCTGCAAATCAGTGCATTTAAACCCTTCAGCGTGTTGTAATAAGACATGAAGAAAAAAAAATACAGAGGAGAACTAAGTAAGGTTTCCCACACAGGGAGGAGAACGGTTAAAGGTTCTATGCTGACCCTCAGCTGGGATTGTCATTTCCTTTTCCCTGTGACCTACACATCACATGGCTGACTCATACAGGAATCAAGGTGAAGAAGAACAAACACAAGCGCTGGGAAAAATGGAAGGGCCTGCATGGAACGGGAGTGGGGGGAGTTTGCAGGAGGATGGGATGCAAGGGTCCATTCTGGACCTTGCACGTCAGCCAATAGCAGAGGTTTGGAAATCTCATCATCAAGAGTTAGGCCAGGGCCCCAGTTAAACATGGGTGGCCACCAACACAAAGTCTCCAAACGAATGGGTTTACATGATGTGATCATTATCTGTTGTACAGCAGCGAGCGAAGGGACAAGGCAGCAGCACCACTGCCACTTTCCTGCTGAAAGACAAAATTATGGGTGACGCAACAGAATGGTTTTTGATGGTAGCCAGAGAAAACATAGATGAACAAGGGTGTGTTTGTGTGAGGGTTGGGCAGGCTGGCTGGACGCAGGCTGAACATCAGGACATATTTGGACAGGAATAATAAAATCATGAAAGCCACATGTGCATTTTGGTTTCTTTTGCTTTCCTGTAGTTTGACAGCTGAAAATAGCAAGTAGAATCGATGTGTATGTGTATATCTGAAAGTCTGTGCTTGTGATGGTACAGAATAATACGAGCAAAATGGCTTACAGAATCCGTAAAGTGTTGATATGAATGGCCAATAACCAGAAGCAGCATTTCTTTTTTGCTTGACCATTACTCCTAGTGTCACATTTGTTACAAAACTTGTGTCTCCAAAATGGTTCTTAACTGTAATGTACATAATGTGCCAAGATTTTATTCAAAGTAACATTGACCATTTCTAGTTTATCCATCATGAAATGTTCACACAATGCGGGGCTGTATGTTTGACATGAGAGTGACATTATGATATATGATAATTGCTGAATTGTGGCACAAATATTCCTTAAATCCCATGTATTATCTTGGTATAATTTAACAATTACAGTGTTGGTGTTATTAAATAATATCAACAACTAGGTGGGTATGTCACAAAGCAAGATTTCTCGGTTAGGCTGATATATTAGACCAATAAAACAAGCCTGTCCAATAGGAAAATAGCTAAGGAATATTCCCTATTAAACAATCATCAACTGGCTTAAGTTATCCAGCTTAATGAGAAATCTTGTTTTTTGAGATTAAGGTCCCTCAAAATGCATCTCTCCATTAAACCACTAGAGGTCAGGAACACCTTCCAGTCAAAAACTAGAGTGTATGTTTTTTATTCAATCTTTTGATACAGTTGTCAGTCATATTGCATAGTATCTTAGGGAAGAATCAATTAAACATTATCAAGCAACAGTGCTCAAAACGCCTATGCAAAAGTAAACATACATGCTGAAAATATGATGTCAATTCTCCCTTTTTTATTTTTTTACTCCTAAATAAATAAATGAATAAATTAATAAATCTAAAGAGAAAGCAGAAAGCATTATAAACCCCTATTATCTATGGGTTTATAGGATTTTTACTGTATAAGTATTCAAATAATAATTCTTAAAATGCAATATCAAAAATGTGTATATGAAGACTATTAATCTGATGTAGATGTAGATGTAGATGTATCCATGAGTTATTTTTGAATTAAAGACAAAAGAACAATGTTTCCATTTGGTTGAGTTAAATAAAAGTGACTGTAAGTGAACATGTGTAAGCTGTGTGTGGCCTGTGCTGGTGGTGTTCAAACTCAGCTCTCAGATCAGCCTGTTAATCTCTGAGGAGCAGTGCAGGTCTTAACCTCTCTCCTCCTAAAATAACAGCAGCAAGTCTCATTCCTTTCTGTAGGCGAAATCCAGAATCACAGCTGTAGCCTGCCCTCTGAGGCCTGTAGAGACAGTGAGAATATTGTCTTTCAAAGTCAATTTCCACAGGTTAGTATGCAAAAGTGTGTAGTATTAAATCTGAACTCATAATGTTGGTAACCCAAGAGTTTCTCTGATAGATTTTTGTATTAGCAATACCAGTGGATTACTTGAATCAGGGCTGACAGTCCTGAAGAACCACAGCACATCTCATTCAACACCAGGGCTGGAGAAACTTTTTAAGAGGCAGGTGTTCAAAGTTAACAAGGGTAAGTTTTCATATATTGACAAGAAGAAAAAGCTTTAATAATAGTAACGTTTACTGAATTTTGCATGGTTTCAGAAGTTTACTTGATAGTGTAGTTGACTAGCATAAACTGGAGCAAAGCCTGAACACCTTGTAATTTGCATAAGACACTTAATAATTCACACATTATCTAGCTAGCTATTTACAAGACCTAAATAACTGCAAGATAAAGGCAGATCTGCTTTATCCATAGTATCAGGAAGGCATTGTGAGTAATTTCTTATGGTTTAAGAGCAACTGAGAAATAAGTGTGATTATCATCATACATTTTTAGGCAGGGGAATGGAGCTAGCTCTACATTTGCAGGTGGGAAAAAACACATCTTTGTAACCTAGCATTCATGGCTAACCCGTAGATAACTCTTCTCTTGCCCAGTCTGCAGTGAATGGGAGCTGATATTAGCTGATTTACACCTGAAAACACAAACTGCAGATTAGGTCCAAAGTGATGAATGACCTGAACAGGAGAAAAGTAGCATATTTATATATTCAGGCCCAACTACAGATGCTCAGGAACATCTCAGGCTACTTTCATTTATCTTCTTGAAAAATTGTCCCAAGTTTTCCAATAACTGTTTCAATATGATCATGTGTGAATGGAGATGTCAGGAATATGTTAAGATGCTCAAATCAGACCACATGTGCTTTATAAGTCTGAAAAACAGACGGCTAGTCATGGCCAAAGGGCATTTAGTTAACTGGCACATTGGATTTATTAGGTTTGTTATTTTTTTTCAAATCAAAAGAGCATTTTAAGGACTTGGACAAAAGATCAGGCACTCCAGTCATAGCCTTCTCTCAATGCTCTACACTCCTGCCGCAGGTAATAAGCTATCTGCCAAGGCCTTCAAGAATCTGGAGTATTAGATGGAGGAAAATACTGTGAAAATGCTGTGGCCCTCCAGGAACCGAAACTGACTTATATTGACACTTTACTGTAGGCCAGTGTTAGGCTATTTGACACCTACATAAGATCGTCATGACAACTCATATAAACCTACATAAACGTTCGACAAGGCTTACTCCAGAATTCATCTGTCATGAATGCTCCTTTTGTCAATTTGATCTCAAGTCAACATAAGACCTATGTCAAGTGACACTAGTATTTTTTTGACCATGAAGTGCATAATAACAATTTTGGGAGCCGTGATATACTGGCTTTTTAGCTTAATGTATATCACAGTGACATAATGCTGATGATGACAGCTTAAATCTTATAAATGGTAAAATGAAACTTACTTTACCTGAAGGCCAGAAAAAGCTTAGTTTTGTTCAGCTAGCCTGACTTGGCAAGCTAGGTCTTTACCTTTTATGTCACTATGATATACACTGAGCTACAAAATGTGTGTAATTTCACCCCAGAAATGATCACAACACAACATAATGAGATAAAAAATTAAATAAAGGCTGGCAAAAGCAACCTTTATGAAAAATGACGCCTGTCGGAATGTTTATGTCTTTAGTAAAGGCAGTTGTTCTATATAGAACCATGAACACTCAAAGAATCATGATTCAAAAGAATCATCAATCATTTGCATCTTTAAAAAGGTTCTTTGCATAGTAAATGGCTCTTCAGATTGATGGAGAATATGTTGTATATGGTTCCATATAGAGGTAGGCCATATGGAAAAAATCTAGTCTCTCGATACTTCAAGAAATTATCATGTTACACAACATGCCGCAATATTTATTTTTCAGACGTCTGATCAGTTGGAAAAAAGAGCCAAGATTGCTACATTCTAAAAATACAATCAAAAACTGAGCACAATGATTTTTATTCAATATTTTGCATACTGTTTATTTAACACTATGCTTAAATCCAGTTAAACTAATTTTTTCTCTTTTTATAATGAAACATGCAGTTGGTCATTGTTCTACAAGTACAAGAAAAATATTATACTGTAACATAATTTATCATAATAAGGATATATATTGTCATGTTGCCTATCCCTAGTTATATAGAAATGGTTCTATATAGCACCAAAATGGGTTCTGTTATTGTTACAATGTCCAGAACAATAGAAGAACCATTTTTGGTGCTATGTAGTATCATTTTATACAGCACAAAGAACCATCTTTTTTAGGAGTGTAGGTTTATGTCAATTTTCATGAAAGGCTTATGAAGGTGTCACATAGCCTGATTAATGCTGCCCTACACTGAAAAGTGTTATACTTAAATCATGTTAACAAGTTTTATATGTTATTAAAGAGCATGAAAAACAAAGTAACTCCATCTGCAATACTTCTGAGGTCTAATTTGAAGTATTTATGTAAGAAATGTGTCTCCTAATCAAAACTATAGCAACAAAATGTACCATGACAAATTCATTTGAAATCATTGTTTTAATGCCACATTTGTTAAATGTACATATACAGTCTTCTGTGTTTTCCTATAAAATCAGTGACTGAAAGTGCAATTTATAGGATAAATTACTGAGATACAACATTTAAATCTCTGTCCTGTCTTTCTGTCTCTCTCCCACTATCTCTCTTTCTCTCTACACCCACATATAGGTTACAGACACACAAATATACATCCCTTCTTATTTTTGGAGCCATTGCAATAGAAGGCATCCCTCCAGCTTTATACCGCTTGGCCCCCTATCAAACTGGCTTTATAACATTTAAAGCTTCTCCAGAGCCCACAAAGTCCAAAGAGCAATGGGGAGAAAAGCACGAGCAGCAGCCAACCACACACACACTCACTGAGCTCATCCCGCCAAGCTGCAGTAAATCATTAGGAAGGCAGAGGTCTGTGTGGACGACACGATCATCTAAGACCAATAAACCACACGTTTTCTCCGAATGGTGCACTCACATATAACTGTCAGTAACTGTCAGGGCACTGGCTATTGATTGCCCTTTCTTTTCACACAGCGCTAATGTTTCACATGGAGGTGAAGAGCATTGTTACCGTCATTCAAATTAATACACTATTCCCCATCTTGTCTTTGAACTCATTCAGTTTGATTGTTTGATACGAGAGCACCTTGTGTATATTAACAGTAGAAACAAGAAGAGAAGATTGTTAGGTTTATGATTATTTGATTATAAACTGATGAGTGGTGATATCCCTGAAAACACACTGTATGGTAATAATCAGTAGTAGATGATGTGGGATGGAAATTGCCTGTTTCTAATAGTATGTCACAATGGCTCTCTCATCAAAGGCATCTTTCCAACCATGTCATTGGCTTCTTCCTCTGCTCTTGTGAAATATTTCTTTTTGTATGACATGTTCAATGCTTCAAAGAGGAAAACACCCAGAAAGAATTCTGATTAAGAATTTTCAAATGTATTGGGTTCAAACCACCAGAGATGAAGTCACGGATTCACGTTTCCTTCATAAAATGTTGCTTGAAAAGCTGTGGCGTTGCCTGACTCCATGCCGGAAGATCCATCACAACTGTCTAGGTTATATGGCCAGACCAGTTCCATGGCAAAATTAACAGCATTTCAAATGTAACCTCCTCCGACAGTGTCCTCGTTGACCAATAAGGGCAATGTTGTGTCCATTTTACAAAATTCCACACCAAATCACAATGGAACAGTTTTTCAGACAGATACACAAGTTCAAACGTAAGGATGCACCAGTCTTAAAGTAAAAATGAATAATGAAAAACTTTACAATTTGCTGTTGCATATTTGTAAATGTGAAAACTTGTTTAATTTGCCAGGAGATTGGTGGAAAGAGTGAATTATTACTTATTTCTCAAACTGAAGACAAAAGAAGATCTCAGGTAATATGTGGAAACCCCCATTATCAAACTAGAAAAGATCATTTTCAGAAGATAAATTGATAACCAAACATTTTGTTGCCATTGAAGCTACATAGCACCGCTATGACAAGTGAGCTAGCAGCCAGCCAGCACTGTAGTAGCCACTAGCCAGCCAACATGCCCAAAGACCAGGGTTTCTTTGCACACTACATAAAATCATATTTTTCATTAAAATCCAAAACATGTGTTCCAGTAGTGACAATTCTAAAATAAATGCTGAAATAAATCTGTGAACTATGGACTAAAACTCATTGTGTGGTGACAAAACATGATAAATCTTAATCTTTGAACTTCTCTTTAAAAGAAATAAGAAAAAGATCTTTTGAAAACCAACATTTAAAAAATGATGATTTTGTAAATTCTCCGCTTATTCCTATCTCAAGTAATGACTTGGGTTTAAATAGATCATAACATAAATCTTGTACATATGCACACACACACACACACACACACACACACACACACACACACACACACACATTTTCTAAGCCGCTTATCTTTCTGGGTCGCGGGGAAACTGGAGCCTATCCCAGCAGTCATTGGGTGGAAGGCAGGACTGTACATATGCAAGGTCCTTGCTATTTTGCTATTTTTAAGTAGAATAGTTCATATTTAAGAGTCTAAAAATGCCAAAAAATAGACCAAGAAATGCCAAAAAATAAAGTTAACCTTTTAAAAAATGTAGCTTTTTTCATTTATATATATATATATGTATATTCTACACTAAAAGAAGATTGACAAAAAACAACACATGGTTAACATGATCATGTCGCAAAAGAAAAATAAACATTAACAAAATGATTTCTTGTTATTGATCTCTCTATTTTTGCTCTGTACAACAGAACTAGTAATTGTTTTCATAGAGTGTGTGGAAACATCACAAGCATGCTCTCAGCCTCATATTTATTGGTTCAAAAACGACTAATTTTAGGCCAAGCTCATGTAAATATACTAAAATAGTCCCATACGTGCTGAGCTGGCTGTAGCAGTATCTGAAAAATGGCTGTTTGGGTGACTGAGGGGAGTTTACAGTAATGTGGACCAGTCTGACTCAGTGATATTAGGTGGACTTTCCACCAGCCTTTGAGGAGTCATTTCAGGGCAGAGGGTAGCAGACCAGTCTGGGGCCGCTGACCTCGCCACACTGCGGTGCCGCTGGCTCCAGAGGGCCTAATGGGTAATGCGGTTTGGCTGAGGTGGAAAGCGCCAGGCTTTGCTATGCCTGGCCCCAAACAGTGTTATCTGTTAGCTGCTCGGTGTTAAAGAAAGGCGAATGAAAACTATATTGCCGCTTACTGCTGTGAATCTAACTCATGGATGAGCGTAGCGCACAGTTTATGCTGAGTGAGAGGTTGAGGGTACTGTACACTGCATGCAACAACATTTACATCATTACATCATGACTCTTGTGGGTGGTCGTTTGGCCAGGCATCAGTGGATACATGCCCTGTTATACTGTGCAGGCCTGATCAAAGCTTAAAAGAGAATAATGAGTGGCACTACATGCTTTTGCATGATATATTTGAAAGCTTAATTAGCAATTGTCATTGTCCTTTTGCCACATGTACCTTCACTGTTTAAAGATTGTGTTGTAACTGTTAATTCCATGTTAATGTAGTTATAATATTTAAAAAATAAGTCCTTCAAGCAGGCCTGGATCATGAAGTTATGGGCCCCTAAGTACAAATGTTGGGTGGGACTGTACCTTGGCTTTGGAAACAGGCATCTTTTACTCTGTAGAAGTTTCAGGTGTCACTTTCACAGATCCCTTAGGCGCATCTTTTGAATACCTGGAGCTTCATATTGAAGGTACATTCACAGGAACGCTAGCTCAATGCTAAAAACCTGAAATCTTGAGCGAGATAATGAAGAATAGTGTAACAGTTACGAAGCAGTGATTGGAGGAGAAGAATATACTGACGTTTAGGAAAGACACTGAGAGCATTAGGATTATAATCGGCCGTAATAGAAAATAATAGTGTCCTAACAGCAAGTTGGTGTTCAAATGTAGTAGACCTATCAAAAGATAGCAGCTTTACTGACAGAGCTGTCCAGCTGGGGTTTGGGCCATTTATTTAGTAGAGTTTGTAACAAGTCACATTTTATTCCCACATTTAGCATCAGTAGTCTAAATAACACAGTTTAAATAGCATCAACACCACCCTGGTGTTGGGCAGCTGTGTTATGCTGACTTACACCGATCAGGCATAACATTATGACCACCTCCTTGCTTCTACTCCATTTCATCAGCTCCACTTACTATATAGGTGTACTTTGTAGTTCTGCAATTACAGACTATAGTCCATCTGTTTCTCTGCATACTTTGTTAGCCCCATTTTACCCTGTTCTTCAGTGGTCAGGACTCCCATGGACCCTCACAGAGCAGGTACTATTTGGGTGGTGGATCATTTTCAGCACAGCAGTAACACTGACGTGGTGGTGGTGTATTAGTGTGTGTTGCGCTGGTCTGAGTAGATCATAATGTTATGCCTGATCGGTGTATATCTACATAGCTAACCTGACCAGTTATCTAACACAAACAGTGTTCACCTCTAACTTCCAGTGCTCTGGCTGTTATTCTCCATATTGTTTACTGGAAAGGTCGTAGAGCTCCCTGTCTTCCCCTCTTCATGGAAGATTTTCTCCTCATCCATTTAAGGAGGAATTGCAGAGTGATGCGAAACATCAAAAACAGAAACGTGGCACTTGTCAAAAAATGCCGCATCGCATCACTCACTGCCTCCCTCAGTTGGTGTAGACAGCTTCATTAATTATAGTGGAACCGTTTTGGTTTTGTTGTTCTCGCTCATGTCGCTAGCTGTTTTAGACATAGTGGGAAAAATGAACTAATACTGTTTCCACCGCGAGAGTGGATTTTCTCACAATTGCTTGCTGTGGCCCCCTAGTGGCTCGGGCCCCTGGGCACACGCCCATAAAACCCATTGGATGATCTGGTCCTGCCTTCAAGTACTTCCGTGATTATAGTATAACTAAGATAAATATATAGTCAAAAACATTATCAAGATGGAGAACAGGACAAAAAGTTGGCAATCAAATCAATTTCTAGATATGCTTTGGTATGATTGTTCAGGTTCTTGAAATATGGGGCTCTTCTGTATTTCTTCTGCTCAAGGTTGAGATGTACGTTAGCCTAATTAACAAACAACGTACTAGGTCTAATGTCGCACCATTGTTTTCCTTGCAGGTAAAGAGTCTTCTCTCAGTGATTTGCTGATTATAACCACATAAACTATTGAAAACCACAAAGACAGAGAGAAGCACAGATAGAGATGCCGTCGGCATATGGATGTCGTTTGTAAGCAGCGGTGAGAACGTATAGGTCAGTCTGCCCTTTGCTATCTCTCTATCCATCTGTTTTCACATTACTTGCAAATTATAGTGTCCTCCAGACCCAAATGAACATAAATCAGCACCATGAACGTGCAGAAGTTTTCCCTGCTGTCATAAAACAATGATTTAGAGCGGGGCTTGTGAAAATACGCCGCTGTGAATTCGCCCCCGCGCTCCAGCAGTAGGAACACAAAGCGCCATCTCATCGGAGTAATTTATGGCCTCCCTGGGAGATGTGGATGATTAGGGTCCAGGCCACCAACAGACAGAAAAACAGTAGGAGCTCCAATAAGACCCACTGGAAAACTTGGGTCAAATTTATCAAACAATTCAACGAAATCTATTTCTGTTTGGAAGAGAAGTGAGCAAGAGGAGATATATGGTGTGTTTAGTATACGGGTACATCTTTAGAACATTCGGTCATTGGGCATTTGTGAGTTTTGGAGTTTCTAAATTAAATAGTCGTAGCCGAAGACATGTGATGTATTGGATGGCGTGGAGCAGCCTGGCAGCCAAATAAAATATACAATAGGAGGTTCCAGGATTTTAAACAAGATATTTGGGTAAATGATGTCACAGGGTCCCTATGATTTTTTTTCTTTTTTTATTTTCTTTTGAGAGTTCTTTCTAGAGACCAAAGATAAAGCGACTCTGTTCATGGATGGATGTTGGGGATGAAAACACACACACCCCGCATACATATAGTGTCTGTAGAAACACTCTGCCATGTTGACGTTACCTCTGGGGGAGCGTCTGCATTTACAGGCCTGCTTGTTGGGTTGGTGAAGGCAGGTTGAGCAGTTAGAGGGGCAGTGTGGTTTCCTGGAGCTGGCTTTATATATTGTGATTAGCCCCATACTCCTGCTGGAGGGAGGAAATGCAGGCTCTGAAAAGTACTAGCAATAACAACCGGATACATTTACAGAAGCTTAGGGCTTGGTAGCTGTCCAGTATGTCCTCATTGACAAAACCCTCATGCATTCCCTCTAGCTAAAATAGGCAGTCTAAGTAGAAAAACTGTGTGCGTTAACCTACAGTTACATTACAACCTTTTAATCTCATAACTATGTATATTGCATATTAGTTTGATAGCTGCTGAATATTAAATATTAATAAATGTCTTCAAGTACAAGTAAATTAGCCGATCAAATATATATTTATATATATATTTATGTGAAGTCACAAAAACACATTTACATACATGAACCTATTCAGTCTGCAGCAATTTAGCCCTGCCTAGTCTAAAATGTGCAGAAAAATGCCATATTTAAATGTGTTCTCTGTAGAGGAACTGTTAACTTATTTTCACATAGAAAATCAACAAAACGCAGTTTGAAAATTATGCATTTCAAACTTATGCATTCCACTGTATATCCACCCTAAAGTTCACTGTTCAGTCTACAGCTTTTAAGCCCCATGTATTTTCTTTATTTAAGTCATAAGCAGTGTGTCAGCCTGAACTATTTTTTGTTAAAAGGAACACAAAATGTGTTATACCTAACTGAAACCATCTAGTTAAGGATAGGATGTGTTGTTTTCAGCACGTGTTTTAACAATGCACACGTTATAAATGGACCTCAGAAGAAAAAATAAAATGCAGGAAAAATGTAGGATGTGGGCACTTTAAGATTAATAACTGAATCTAAAGCCTGCAGTATAGTTATGGAGTTAAATTCAGTGAAATGGTCTGTTGGAGTGGGTGTCAGTTTTATGGCTGTATAAAAGAGCAGTGGATAATGGCTCAAATCTGCCAGACTCTCAGAATCATCATCAGAGCAGCAGAGGTCACAGTGTACAAAAAAAGGTCTCGTGCTGTCATTCAGTAAGCCTCAGTGATTCTGACTTGTACTCAGGAGACAAGACACTAACTAACCAAACAAATGATCTCATCTTGAATACTTACTTTGACCGGTGTGGTTAAAGTAGAAGTGGGTGACATTATACGAGATCATTATAATGATAAATTACATCACAAACACTTTTTCTGAGCAAATAGGTATTGATATGTGGTTCATCAATACTCAAAGAACACTGACCAACTGCATGTTTCATTAAAAATATACTGGGTCTCCTGAGTAGTTATCCAAGAGGGTGAAACTGGCCCTGCTTAGTTGGATGTAGTGATGTGAAGTGTGTATATCAGTAAATAAATAAATATATACACAGTTTGTGGCAGCATTTTCAAATGTCATGTTATTGGTGCATTATGTCTATTCCAACGTCAAATCAAAGCTCAATAATATCTTGATACATTTGAAATACTGTGCACAGACTTCAGTTATTTAATTTGCAGTCAGAACATCCTTTAAGTCCAAGTTATTTGCACTTTTTTATATTTATTATTTATTACAGCTTTCATTCTTTTCAGGAGACTGGCTTTCGGTTTTTTCAAATAACTCTGCAAGGACATTTTTCCACACTTCAAAAGTTCAGTCTTAGAAGTTGGTTGCATTTTCTGTTTCTTACGATTCAATTCAGTGATGTTGAGGTCTGAACTGAGATGGCCAGTCCATTGCTCCAGCACCAGCAGCTTCTTTGTTTGATTCTACTGTTTTGTCTATTTCCTTTTCTCAGTAATGGCCTCTTGACAACTACACATCCTTTCAGACTCATAGTGTTGAGTTGTTCTTCTCACAGTGGAAGGATGGAAACACCTGTGTTTTTTCACATTTAAATTTTTTAGTTTTGCCTTGAAATGAAATAAATGATAGGTGCTCGCTGACTTCTGCACAATATTTTGTCATATAGTGTGAAAAAGTGTTTAAGTGTTTATGTCTTGATATCGTAGCATTTGTTGATATTAAGAGAGACACAGCTTCCGCACAAGTCTTGGTGCTTTATCATGCAGCTGTTGTTGGCCACAGCTATGCTGTACGTAAGCTCAGTTTTCTCTAATACTTCTTTCTCTACCTCAGCTCTCTTGACTCTCTCACATATCAGCAATGTATTGTTCTAAGTTTTTCCTGATCTCTTTATAAACACCAATGAGTGGGCTAGCCCCACTTTCACAATAAGAGTCCTTTATAGAGTAACCCAGTGAATAAATGCTGCAGAACAATTAACCCAGAATTAGCCTGCGCACATTTCTTGAACATGCTACAGTATTTTTTTATTATATCACCACCATGTTAATAAAAAAAAACAAAAAAAAACAACAGTTATTTCTATTCGGTGTCATCCTGAGATTGTCATTTATTTATTATTTAATTTTAACAACAACTATCACAGTCACATACATGTATAGCCACTGCCTCTTTATGTGTTGAGTATGTCTCACAGAAAAGGTGCTACCTTTTTAGCAGCCATTTGTAGAATGCTAGCCATGACTTCTTTTCGATTCTACTTTAGTCATTCAATTATGGCAATCATGGCCTCTTTTCCTCCGTCTACTCTCTGAACAAATCGCTAGTGAATTTAAATACACATAAATACCATACAATACAGTAGTGTAACCTTTTAAAGGTTAGTACCATTATTCAGTCGTTAATCTTAAGGTTTATAATCCAGTAACCACTACAAATTACTCATTAGATTCAACTAACTACCATGTAGCGTATATAGTTATGAGAATGAGTAATAGAAGTCTCTTCAGTGGAGTTTAAAAGGTTAATAAGCAAAATCATCTACATTATTTTAGACGATCAGTTATAGTCAGTCTCAAGTCTACAAAATATCTGTAAATACCCACAAAGCAAACTTTGATGACAGTTTAACAGCACAGAACTGACCCTCTCTCAACATCCTATTTGTCAGCAAAGTTCAAGCTTGTCTTCCTCACACATGCTGCCTCTCCCAGAGCAATTAGAGCAGAGTGGCTTGGTGGGCCTGGCAGCTGCTGCAGCCACCCAAGCAGAGAGGCTCATGGGAATGGCTCTCATCTCATCCTGTGACCCAAAGCACAAGTACTGCACAGCGCTGGGGCTGACCTAGCTACTTTCATATCTCAAGCGTGTATGTGTATGTATGCTTGTAGAAAAGCATTTTATTATAAATGATTATAATAAATGAAAAATCATGAAAGAAATACATTTGAAATGAAAAATAAATTAAAAAAAATTTAGTGTTCAAAACTAAAAAGATATTTAATATTTAGTTTTATATAAGCATTGTGACTAATTTACTTTTTCACCTTATGAAAGAGTTGTGTTTAATAGCTTGATTTGCTTATTAATTTACAGTACATTTGTATAATGCATCATTTATATAATATAATCATCACAGGTATATAACGAACAGAATGGCAGTATTAACTGCATCTTAGAGCTGAACTTGGGTTTGCTGATACAGCGCTGTGCAAAAGTCAAAGACCACCTTTTTGTTTCCAGTTTCCAGTCAAAACAGCCATTAATTATAAGCTATTCATTTGTCATTGTCAGGAAAGGAAAACAACAGAAAATTACACAAAAGCCTCCAACACTAAGTACAATATCAAAACTAGCAGTACTTAATTTGTCCACTCTTTACTTTTATGCACTCTACAGCCACTTTAACTCTTCCATCCTTCCAGTCTTTAACTCAACAGGTTTCCAAATGTGTCACTGACATTACAGTAATAATCTTTAATAATAATCTGTGTTTAGACATCATATTTTATGCATAAAATGCAGTCTAAAGTGCTGCAAAGAAATAAAATGTAAAATTACAAGAGGATAGAATGAAAATGAATAAGAAGAGGCCTTATTAAATCTAATTTAAATAACCAACCAAATAAAACTACAAATGTAAAATCTAATAAAACACACTATAATGGACATATCATGAGCCAACTAAAGGCCTGAGTGAAATGGAAGATGCTTTTAAAAGAGGATGCATTGAATGGCAGACTGAAGGTCAGACACTGTGTTCCACAGAGCTGGACCATAATGTCCAAAAGCACTTCCACCCATTTTGGAACTGACTCTGGGTGTGACTAAAATACTAGTGCTTAATGACTTAAAAGTTCTGAGTGGGTTATATGTGGTTTATATATGTTCCCCTTCAAAAGAGGCATGAACATTCACACAAGCAACTACCCAAACACACCTTAGCTGCCTTGCAAATAGCTAAAATGGCTAAATCAGATATAAGGTAATCCACTTGCATAAGAAAGGAGAAAGTCAAAGGAAAACGCGGAAAAAACAAAAGTTTCCAAAACTGGAGAAAAAAATATTTAAAGATAAAGAGAATGGGACTCCTAACAACCATACAAGACCTGGTAGATCACCAAAACTGTCACCATCAGATAAACAGCAATTAAAGCTTTCATCTTTGAGAGAGAGAGAGAAGAGAAAATCAAGCTCTGTTCTTGCTGAAAGAAAACTGCAGGTGTTTCTGTTCATCCTTCCACTGTGAGAAGACAACTCAAAGCTATGGGTCTGAAAGAATGTGTAGCTGTTAAGAAGTATTTACTGAGAAAAAGAAATAGACAAAGACCTTTTTTGGACTGATGAGTCTAAATTTGGAAGTAACAGAGAGCAGTATGTACACCTCTAAAGTAGTAGTGGGCGGTATGGACAAAAATGTAATGCAACAGTATAATTAAGATTACTGACACTTTTGGAGCATATTATGGTATAGTGCATTTATGTATATTTTTTCAAATAAAATCATTATGGATGCATAAGTGTATTAATTCAGAAGGTTCCTACACTTTTAATAAGAACCATATTTAACAGCTGAGGTAAATATAAATATATATTTATTGGGATGAAAGTAAAAACAGAAACTAACAATATATAAACAGTTGCCAATCTTCTAACAGCTGCTTTGACAACAAACTGGACTAACATACCTCAGGCTGCAACTCACTACACAAGAGGTGAAGGAATCAGGGTGTTTTGCACTGTTTGTCATGTTATCTGTATTTATTTGCATACCGGTATAACATAATGACAAAACGAATTTCGATCATTATATCAGATGAAACTGTATATCGCCCACTACTACTCTGAAGCAACGAAAGACTCCTAAAACCATGTCTGCAACCATCAGTCAGCATGGAGGAGGATCAGCGGAAGTTTGGGGATCCATAATAACATCTGGAGTTGGTGATTTGTTTTTGATTGAAGGCATCATGAATGCTGAAACACATTTTATACATCACATAAAACCCTCTGGAAAACATATGATTGAGAAATTAATGCTGAGAAGATCAAGACAAACTTATCAAACAAAGAAGCTGCTGATGTTCTCAGAACAATGGGCTGACCACTTCAGAGTCCTGATCTCAACATCATGAATACATTTGGGATTACTTGGCTCATGATAAGCAGAAAATGCAACCAACTTCTAAGACTGAACTTTGGAGGTGTGGAAAAATATTCCTGCAGATTTCTTTGAAAAACTGAAATCAAGTCTCAAGAATGTAAGCTGCAGTAAAAGCTAAGAGTGGACACACTAAATACTGAAAAATTTAGTGTTATATGTAGATGTTGAGGTGTCTGTGTAATGTTCTGTCAAACATAAGTTAGGTTGGTATTGTGTAGTGGGTAACACCTCTGCCTTCTATGCTGTAGACTGGGGTTCAATCTCCCACCTGGTCAAGCACCCTACATTATACTGATAAGAGTCCTTGGGCAAGATTCCTAACACTACCTTCGCCTACCTCTGTAAAAATGATGAAATTGTAAGTCGCTCTGGATAAGAGAGTCTGCCAAATGCCGTAAATGTAAATGTAAAATAAGTCTGCTTGATTTCCTGACAATTAAAAAAAAACAACAACAACAACAAAAAAACCCTTATACTTTAGTGGCTATTTTGACTGGAAATTAAATAAGTGAATGGGTGGTATCTGACCTTTGCACTGTATGATGGGTGAACGGATAGATGAATAGACAGACAGACTTTTCAGCATCTGACAGATAGACAGACAGACAGACAGACAGCACTATACTTTATTGGGGAAATTTGGGTGCTACAGTAGCATAAGACCCTGATATGTGCCAGAACATATGCAGATTAGAGATAAACTACAAACCCTGCATGAGCTGCAGAATAAATCAATACAACCAAATACACAGATTTCTTTCCCCCTATATTTGATTAAAGTGACTTTTAATGAGCTCTAAGTAACATTACAATCTAAATGCAATATTTGACTTGTTTTTTTTTTCTTTGATTTTCAAAATAATGGTTTTAAAGATATAATCCACGTCTCTAATACAAAATAAAATATTAAAAAAAACAAAAGTACAGCATTCATGAACTTGATGATTCTGTTTCTTGAGGGCATTCGGTCTGGACAGGGAATGATTCACCTTTGCTCAGCATGTCAGAATAGTGCTTACTCCACAGGTTTTTACCTCCGCTAATAAACACTGAAGTTATGTTTTGACACCATGCTCCATTGTTGAAAAAAATGGTTTAGCTTGGAAGCTGTTTTAAAGACTGTAGGGAAAGATGGAGCTGGGCAATCACTCTGGGTGCTGTAATCCAGGGAGCAGACGAGTGGACTTTGGCCTCAGGTGCTGGTCTTGTTGACAGCAAAAGGCACCATGAGACCTGTAGATCTTTTTACCATTCCTCAGACCAAGAAGCAGACAGGGAGATGTGTTCTCCAGCAGATGGCAGTGTTGCTGTTTTGCTGTTAGTCTCAGTCTGTGGACAGCGGAGCTGTTTGCATTTAGCTCAGCATGTGTGTAGGTAGCTGTGCATATCAGTCTCAGTGTGCACGTGTGTGTCAGAGTCTGTGTTCGAGTTAGTGTGCATGTGTATGTATGTATGAAGTGGAGAGTCTGATGCCAGAATTTATTGAAAATCTATGGTTTTTGTTTTGAAATGGATTATGAGAAAATGTGTCTATGTGTTTAACAGTGATGTTTCTCTTGTTTTGCATTGTTTATTTTAGAAGACATAATTCTCCAAATACTTAATTATCAAAGACTTCAAAGTTCATTTAGAGAAACCATTTTGAACTTTTTATAAGTTTATGTTCTTTTCTTTCATGTCATTATCTTAATCACTCTCATTATAGCTAGCTCTGGGATATGACTGGAAACAATTAATTGATTTAAATGGTTCATTGGCAGCTAAATAAATAGAACTGCAACTATTATTGTTTTTCTTTCTGTCTTTTTTTTTCCAGAACACAGAAGGCGCCTCCATGTGTGTATAGAAAACAGTCCAATAATGTATAAAATCAGGAGGAAATGCTTAGTATTGGGAATATTCCAGTGCTGAGAGGACTATGCACATGTACGAATTTAGAGCTTCAAATCAATCCAAAGTCAAAATCTTTTATTTATCATGTGCAGGCTGCGTCAGAGACATTTTATAGTGAAATGCTTGTGGTGAGGCTCAGGTACGCTCCGTACAACACACAAAGACGGAGACAGAACCATATAAGGCAACCTAATTAGGGTAACTAAAATATCAGTAATAAAATGTGAATAAATATGAATATATGCAATAACAAGTGTATAGGACTAAAGCAGAATACAAATAGCGGCCCTGTCTAAAAAGACATGGGGAACTCCAGTCCAGGCTGGATTCCATACTGTGATTTTCCTGCTCAGTCACATCTCATTCAACTTTATCTTTTAATTACCAGGTTTAGTTGTTTTGTCAGAACAGAAATCACCAAACTGTGCTGACCTCAGTTCCCCACCCCGGTACAGACGATACAGTACAGTGCAAAAGCCAGAGGACTCTCTTTCATTTATTTAATTTCTAGTTAGAACGGCCATAAAGTACAAGTTATTTATTTTATAGCATTGGGGGAAAAAGTAGAAAACATATGCTTAACAAATCATTACACAGAAGCCTCTACAGCTAA
Organism: Colossoma macropomum; assembly: GCF_904425465.1. NCBI lineage: Eukaryota > Metazoa > Chordata > Actinopteri > Characiformes > Serrasalmidae > Colossoma > Colossoma macropomum. Next base: position 25,619,197 of record NW_023494803.1, read on the forward strand.
ATATAATATATATATTTTCTATATTTAGTGTGTCCTGTCTTTGCCTTTATTAGAGCTTACATTCTTTTTGCTTGCTTTCAGTTTTTCAAAGAAATCTGCAAGGATGTTTCCACACTTTAAGAGTTTAGTGTTAGAAGTTGGTTGCTGTTTCTTATGATTGAAGTACATTTAATGATCTTTGGGTCTGGACTGGTGTTTTCAGTCCATTGTTCTGAGAACACTAGCAGCTTCTGTGTTTGATTTGTAGTTTTTCTTTCTTTTTTTGTTTATTTCTTTTCTTAATAAGGGCTTCTTGACAGCTACACATCCTTTCATACTCATAATGTTGAGCTGTCTTCTCACAGTGGAAGGATGAACAGAAAAACATGCAGATTTTTCAGATCTGAACAAGAGTGGAGCTTGATTTTCTCCCAAAGATGAAAGCTTTAATCACAGTTTATCTGATGGTGGTCTAGTAGATCTTGGATGTCTCATATTCTCTGTGTCTTAATATATTTTTGAACTACAATTTTGGAAACTCCTGTTTCTTTCACCTAATTTCCTTCGACTTTTCTTTTTTATTTAAGTGGATCATCTCCCCAGACATATTTTATAAAAAAGAATCATGTACTTAATGTGCATTTTGACTGGAAATGAAATACATGATGGAGGTCACTGAGTTTCTCACACCACTGTGTAAAAGGTGAAACATCCAACTGGGTAGACCTTAATTTACTATTGTAGCGCAAAAAATGTGTACAGGGGTCTTGTTTATTGTTAATTGTGAATAACGAGTAAATAGTTTTTCTGCATGTGCTGTAGAAGAAGGTAACCGTCTATCAGGCTCAGAGAGAGAGCGACGTGTCTGAGTCCTGCCTGCTCTTTCACCAAGTGGAGTCACACTCAGTGAGACTCAGCAAGCTGGATAATTCAGGCCCTGTGCCACCCACCACTGCCTCTCTCTGCGGGTAACCAGCGGCCAGCGCATGCACACACACACACACACACACACACACACACACACACACACACACACTCACATACTCTGTCATTGCACTTCAGCACACAAGCATGCATATCATATGAAGCAAACACACACAGCCATAAACCCATGTTCATTTCAGATTCATATGGATTTAACCACATGCATCTGTGTACACACACACACATGCAGTTCAAACTAGCCTCAATCCAGTGAGACCGATTATGAAACATTAGTAAGGTTTTATGTATAATCTCCAGACTCTTCATGTATATCCAGACATAATTTAATATAGGCACTAATTATGGTGCGGCTGAATTAAGTAATTGAAAAAAATCTACAGATATTATGCCGCAGATGGTAACTGGGATTTGGATGAAGCAGTTTGCTGCATTCAAATCAGAAACTCGATTTTATGTAATTTTAGAGTACAGTGCAAATTCAGACACCACTCTTCTATAATGTAGTTTCTGGTCTAGACGGCCATGAAGTACGCTTTAAATTTTTCAAAGAAGTCTGTAGGAATATTTTTCCACACCTACAAAGTTGAGTCTTAGAAGTTGGTTACATATTCTTCTCACAATTTGAGTATTCTTAACACATTCAATGATGCTGAGATCTTGGTAGCCAATCCATTGTTCTAAAAACTCCAGCAGCTTCTTTGTTTGATCTGCGAATTATCTTCTCCTTTTTTTTTGTTTTCTATTGTCAGTAACAGCTTCTTATCAGCTACACATCCTTTCAGAATAATAGTATTGAGTTGACTTCTCACAGTAGAAGGATGGACAGAAAGAGTGGAGCTCAATTTTCTCGAAGATTGTGACTGTTTTAGTGGTCTGTAAGGTTTTACATGGTTGTTAGGAGTTTCATTTTCTCTTTGTCTTTTAAAGCTACACTATGTATGGTTTGGGAGTTTGGAGACCTCTCTGGTAGAAATGTTAACTACACAGATCATGCAAAAGAACACTTTGTAACACTGGTTGTGCGTCAGACTTTCCAGAATGATTGAATCTGTTGATTGCATATTCAAAGAGAACTCAGTCAAAACTTGGTGAAGGATGGGTCATCCAAGAATCTGAGTGAAGTATCTACTGTTGTCTTCATATCTTCATGTGTATAATGTTGATTTTGCATCTGCGACCTAAACATTGTACCGGACCTTCTTTTTCAGCCCGTGCATGTGACGTTAATGTGATGGTAGTATGGCGTGGTGCGAAAAACTCCTGTGAAGTCCGACCTGACATCTCTGACTTTTAAATTATTTCATGGCCATCTTTGGCTGGAAATTAATTGAACGAAGGGTGCTCTCTGATTTCACATACTGTAGATTTTACATGAATAATAATGTTGTTGCTATCATTACAAAACCATGCTTCATACAAACAAAAAAACATTCTTGACTTTAATGTCTAATTTTATATAAAAGTAAGTAGTTAATTTTCAATCATTTATGTTGGTGCATTTATTACAATATGTTCACACAAATACTCTGGGAGTGTTTAAGGAACATAACGTCAACTTGATTAGAAAGAGTAGGTATAATATATAGACGTGAGAGTGAGGACATTTTGCACCACCATTGTGCACCATACAACAACAAAATGTTTATTAACTAGAAGTACTGCAGGCTTATGTCGTGGGTGTCACATGTCTGATTAAAGTTGATTTATTGCAGCATGGGCATGTTTACTTCACCATCTAAAATGCAACGAGATGTTCCAAATCTTGCTTGGGTTTAACCAGAAATGCCTTTGAGGTAGAGCCGGCCAGACGCTGGTGTGATGTTACCCAGGTAATAGGAGGCGCCAGGCAGTTTGACACAGTCTCACCTTCTCTGTTAGTGTGAGGAAATGTCCTTATAGAGGAGCGACCATGCGTTCAAATGAGCCACATTAGCTGTTACGCCATTGTGTTCGCATAGGCAATTCCCAACTTGCTCTGCTGGGAAGATAAGGTGCATTGAATTTAGCACAGAGCGCTTTTACCGAAAACTGAGGCTGTTGCCTACTGCCATGGAAAACAAGACTATAGGACCACCTCTGAACATTTTCTATTAATTCATTGCAATGTTCTGTCATTACATTGACTATCTTGACAGTCCTCAGTAAGTAGAAGGTTAAATACATACTGACGTTGCATTTTTTATGAATTTTGGCATGATGAAAATGTTGAGAAGCCTGTCAGGGCAGGTTTTAGTAGCAGTATCAGTCTCTGTCTCTATACTACAGCATGAAGTAGAGCTTAATCATGCAATGTTTTGACGAATTATCTGTAAAATGTCCAAAACAGGATGGGATTTGCTCTCTATTTCAGATGCAGTCCATGCTTTCTTTCTTTCTTTCTTTCTTTCTTTCTTTCTTTCTTTCTTTTTCTTTCTTTCTTTGTTTATTTTCTTACTTACTTATTTACCCAAGCTCAATTATATACCAAGTTTCATTGTCCTTCTGCAAGTACAAATGCAGTAAACAAGTTAAACTTGCTTGTTTTGCACCTGAATGAGCTGTACATAGTGTTCCATATGGGAACTTTCTCAGCTTTTATGCTTTGTTTGGGACTATTTGGTAATATTGCAACTTTTTCAAAGAAAAGTCAGAACACCAGATTTTTGTACTGTGCCTTGTGAGCTTTACATGAAGCTATGAGTTAATTTGCTAGTCTGCACAGCGTGGCAGTAGTGGCCATCTCTCATATCGTCCGTCACTCACTATTTGTCAGCCATTTGTAAGTCACACTTGGGTTTTGAAAGGGGGCAAGGCTTTCACTAGAGGCATTCCCAAGCAGGGTGGAATCTTTCAGAAGAACCCTATGATTATATCCACATTAATGGCTCTGCGAGACTACAGAGATGTTTCTTTGGATGGATCTAGCAAATCATGCTTATTACAAAGAGGAGGGTCATCTTAAACTGATTAGGGGCCAAAATATCAGGTTCTATTTTAAAGCTTGCCCCATGCCTTTGGTCTCCTCAGACAGTCCCCGATGCCAGACGCAATAAATTATTACTCTAAATCAAAACAGAATGCTTGCTTTTTATCTGAATATTTACCAATGTCAAGGCAAGGGATGCCTTCTGCGCAGTTAAACTTAACCATGGCTCCATTGCAGATATTTTATACATTTCAACAAAAAGTGCTTTTTATTATGTTTCCCTGAGGCTCTGGTTTGGAGTATGTGACTGAATTGAAAAATTTTGTGTCATTTCTGTGAAATAACATTCTTGTTTTTGGGGCCTTTGATGGAATAAACACATTCAGTAGTGCTTTCTGCATGTTGGAATCTTTTGTCATGCAACCAACCCTGTTTTGATGGTGCAATGTTTTAGCTTAGCCCATTTTTACTTGTGATGGGAAGTCATTTGCAACACATTTTTATCTAGAAGTTCACTACAGCATGCCTTATAAAGAATTTATGTACATTTTCGTCTTACATTGCTCACATATCTTTTGACTACACAGAAAAACAAAGAGAACAACTGACTAACTATTACATTATATTGTGGGGGATGTCTGGTTGACGGTGGCACTGATCAAATTCAAAATCAATATATTTTTAAATGTTTTACAATATCATAGCATTAGATGATATTTAGGCCTAAATGATATCATAAGTTAGCATTAATGAAACTGACACATGCTTTTTATTTCTTTTTTGTCACTTAAAATGACAGCAGTGGTAACCGTATACAATATTGTAAGCATTAACCAAGCAGCTCAACCCCCCTCCCAGACAAAAAAATGGTAACTTTGCTGGACAAGGTCAAAGCTGTTTGTTAAATTTAAAAATAAGTTAATGAAAAGTTTGTTACTTTTAAAATAAGATTTTATTCCAAGCAAGCATTTTTTATTGATTCATTCTCCATTTCCATCACACAATGTAAAGAAATATATATATACATTTTTTTGGTATACACAAATGATATATTTAGTTTTTTATGTGCCTTGAACTGTTTAAAACAATTGAAAGCACTGAGCAAGTGACTTGCACTGCAGTTAAATTGTTGTCGTCTATCAATTCCGCTAAAACTAACACTCAGTATTATTCTGTGACAGCAAACATTAAAAGGCACATAGCACAACAAGCAGCAGTAGAACCCACCTTTGCCTTTAACAGATGTACTGCTTTTTGATTTGTGTTGATATTTAAGAAAGAAATTTTATTATAACTGAATGAATTCCCTTGCATCATAATCTAATGCAGCACCGTGAGTCTTGTGGGTCAAAATCAGCATGCTTTAATCTACTCAGTAAAGACAAAAATGACAGCAGGACTCTAACCTAGAGGCCACATCACTATAAATATTCTTGACTTTTAAAAGATATAAGGAGAGACAGTGGGTTTGTGAGCTTCTTCCAAGGTACACAGTGTCAATTCTAATTCATCTACGGTTCCCTTTACAAGTGAAGCACTACTGCTGAGTAGCCACTCAAGCTATGATAACAACAGGACATTTTTCTGTTCCTCTTCCTTTACAGAAAGTATTAAAATTTGAGCCCTCTCTCTTTATTCCATTCTTCTTTGTAGTTCATCAAATAAATGAGTGGAGCAGCAGGACATGGAGAGGAGGCTGCTGTTGCTCGCTGCTGACCCCATGGTCATGCCTATGGGTTGGGTTTGTTTAGAAATAATAAAAAAGGAGAATTTCATGCATACAAAGTCAGTTATGGTGAAAGTTACCTGATATTAATGCAGTATTATAGGGATGTCCAAATGATTGATCTTAAATATGGGTATGCTCACCTTGACAATGATCTCTAGGTGTAACATTAAATAGTGCATAGTAAAGTCACATTGAATACATAGTGCTGAATAGTAACAATATAGTAATCTTGACAAAACTTTTTTTGCTGATATACATCATAAAATTGTAAGATGTTTATTTTATTTTATTTTCAGTTTTGGTATCATACTGAGTAATTGCTGTAAAGACATTAAACCAGAAGTGTTGATGTTTTTACTAACCATCGCGTAAGCATCAGCTACAATCAGATATTATCTAAAGATTACGATGCAGCTATCTGAATCAACATTCAAACTCTATTTGCATTTGCTGTGGTACAGAACTAGTAAGCAGCTTTCTTTGCCTTTCCCTTTACCCATGAGTCCCCAGAGACAGACAGGGTCAAAAGGTGCCAGGCAGGAATATAGGAACAAGGTTTCCAATAAAACAAGCCAACTCTGACCGGCGTGCACACTGCGAAAATGAAAACCAGGCCAGCTGCACGGATCATGTTCAAAATGATCAAAATGAATACCAGATCAAGTGCTGATACAGTCAGGGCAGTTTGGGCCCTCTAAAGCGCAACTGAAAGATATAGAAGCAATCTTCTAAATTTAGCCAGTGCCGCACCTTGTTAGTGTGGAGGAGGACTGTGCGGGTAGCGAGTGAGAGGGAGTTCCAGAAGGGTTCCATATGCTCAAATCCTATTGGCTGTTGAAGCTCAGAAGAGTTGCAACTTTGACAAAACCTCAAAAATGGATAGACTTTCAGAAAGCTCTAGTGAAGGCCCTTTAGTGTTTTCTTTAATGCTATATATCAAGTTAACCCTTTGGCCTTCATTTTTGAGAGGGGGTATCCTTTGTCCCAGCTGAGGAAATATGATTTGAATAAGGGGAGGTGAACTGTTTAAGTGGTCATGCATTTACCATGAAATATGCCCTTATTAAGGATGAAAGATTATGTTACAGGTTTGCCACAAAAGCTTAATATGCAGTCCAAACTATAAACATCTAGTCCACCTTTCTCCTCTTTAGGTCTAATGTGATTTCTGGCTTCAAAACATAGCAAATTCATTGATGACCTCAAAGTTTTTCAGGCGGAGGAAAGAATCATATATATATATATATATATATATATATGTGTGTGTGTGTGTGTGTGTGTGTGTATGTGTGTATATATATATATATATATATATATATATATATATATATATACCTGCAAAACTGCATTGCATCCCATGAAAATGGAGCATATGTCCTGTGATGGCAGTATATTAAACCACAAATGAATACATTAAGAGAGGTAACAATTTTTAGACACTTTAGATTCTGCTAGAATTAAAAATGTATATGCTTTTATAGCTTATGTATTTATGTAATTATAATGTAATAACTCACAGTTATTGAAAGACCATTTTTTCACATCAGAAATGCAGAGATGAAAATAAGAATTTTTTTACAAGTTGAATGAAATATGAAATATTATGAATAGTCTACACGCTGTGGGTGGGTAGTGAGGGGGTTGGCTGCAACAGAGTGGAAGAATATTTTTTATTTACGACTTTTCAATGATTTACTCTGACACCTCAGCTTGTTACATGACAAGGCGCTATTAATTTGGTATACACTTTATGGACTTTTTAGTCCAGTCACTTCATCTACTGTTCATGATCCATGGCTTATTTTGCACTTAAATGTACTGATTTGTTGAATCCCCATTAGTTTTCTTCTTCTAGGGGAAAACTACAGATAGTTATGTGATCCTGTGTGTCCGTTTTGTCTGGTTGACTTGTGAAAATGCTGAAGAAACGTGTCATCATCAAGATGATGGCAATGCTATGTTGTCATGGGGGTGACTGATAGTTCTGAACATTATTGCCTCTTCACGGTTCACTGCTGGACTACCCTCATGTATCTCAGCTGCAAAGCACAGGCCTGGTCCTGCTCCGCTCTTCCCAAAATATGCCTTACTCATATGTTCTGTCTCCTCTTTCAGTGTCAGGATTTCAATATGAGCAGCTTTCTCTATGCATAAGAGTTATCGTGAGGTATATTCTGCCAATGCATGCTATTTCCGTCCCTTCTGAAGTTGCTTCCTGGACATTCATGCCTTTCATTTGTGGTTAACAGCAACTTCTATTTATTTTTTTTCCTACAATAAACTGTTCTTATTCTCCAGAGCTAGTTAAATGCAGTACTGTGCTAAAGTACAGTATAAGTAAAATTAATTTGTTTTTCAGCATCAGGAAAAAAATACATGAAGGGTTTTGTTGAAAAATGCGTTATAGACCAATTTTCTTTTTTTTCATGATATATGTTGTTGGGAGTGGGCTTCACACATACAAAAAATGACACTATCATTTGTTGTCGGTAAATAGTATTTCTAGTTTTTTGCATTTCTTAAAGCTTCTGTTGTCTTTGGGAGACTTTCAGTTTTTCAAAGAAATCTGCAGGGATATTTTTCCACACCTCCAAAGTTTAGTCTTAGATGTTGGTTGCATTTTCTGTATCTTGCAATCCAAGTAATCCTAAACACTTCCAGTGATGTTGAGATGGGGTGGACAGTGGTGGACAGTCCATTGTTCTAGTCCAGTGTTGCACACATCAGCTTCTTGGTGTGATTTGCACTTTTTTTTTCTTTTTGTCTATATTTCTCAATAACGGCTTCTTGACAGGTCCACATCCTTTCAGACTCACCATAGTGTTGAGTTGTCTTCTCACAGTGGAGGGATGGGCAGAAATACCATATTTTGTCAAGGAAACTTGATTTTTCTGTCATCTCTCCAAGATGAAAGCCACTTATATGGTGACAGTCTATCAAGGCTTGTACCATTGCCAGTTTTAAAAAAATTTTTTTGTCTATTTTCTTTTGACTTTCCTTTCGTTATGCAAGTGGATTATTTTATATTTAATCTTATCAGAAATATTTCCTTAAAAATGAATTGCTTGTACTCAATGACTATTTTTAATAGAAATGACATCCATGAAGGGTGGTCTCTGACATTTGCACAGTACTGTAATAAGATTAAAAAAAAAGTTAAAAATTAAAAATAAGTTGTCAACACCAATATGATGGCACTGAACTGAGTAAAAAGGGCAAGATTTTATTAGTATTTTGTGCATGTGTGTGTATGTGCGTGTGTTTCTTTGTCTGGGTGTTGAACTGTGTGTCCTACAGGATGTAGAAGTGCCCTATAGCAAGGCGCTAAAAGAACAATCTGATTACACTCCAGTGACATCATCAGCCAAACAGGTTTTCACGGCTATCAGGCAGCGGAGCAGGATGGGGTATTTGAACTGAGGACATGAAAGGCCCCAAACAGCACGTTCTCATTTCAGGTAACTTAACCTAGACGGGCTGCTCTCGCTCGCCTGTTGGCTTCACAAATACCTGTTGTGAGAGCTCCGGCATGGTCTGTTTGTCGTTAAGCAGGCTATGAGAGCCTTCCAGGCAATTGCATGTACTTCCTTCACACTTCTGTCATAGTTCGTAATCTGTCATACATTATGCGCTAAATATACTTTGAAGAGCTAAATCTGCCCCATTGGGGGGAAAAAACTGGGGTTTTTCTATTGATTTAACCAGTGAGACAGTGTTGATGTTTTAAACTTGCCCGAGCCTGCCCGTTCTGGGTCGCTTTAAAGGTTGTGTGTGGATTTCTGCGAAAACGCAGCAGTTCACATGTTAATTTCCCTCTTTTATTCATAATTACAACACATTCCTACTTTAGCTGCAAATCAAAATATCTTGCCGGCTTTTTGTATTTTATCTGCTGATTCATTCATCCACAGCTTTAACGCAGTGGTCTAGAATTGTGCACTGAAATTTGAAAGCGTTTGATATGGCTTCAGTAAAAGCAAACAGGGGCTTTAAATAACTCAATTACACAATTAAGTGGACAGCATTATTAAACCACTGTGAACCACATGTTGGCACTAAAGTAAACCATGCAAGTAACTGGCCAGTTCATGTAAACACAGAGAGAATACTTCTGAGGTTCTCTCTACAGTAGCAAAGGCAAATCCCAAAGAGTTAGACCCTATGATTAAAGCTACTCAACCTTTGGAAAAATAAACTTTGTCCACCACTTTGTCTAATCAGACAGAATATCCAGTTCCGCAGACTGTACAGTCATCTCCTACACTGTACAGTCAATCTCTCTGAGATCGCTAACTCTGTAGCAGCATACCCTCCGCTTTGGGCATGACTTTGGGTTGAACATTGGATGGGTTTAACAAGACCTTCACTGGGAAATCTGGGGGCATGCAGCCATGGAAAAGAAATGTCAGAAAGCTGTTGAACAATTTTTAGAAATATGAAATGATATAATGATATAACCTCAACATAAGAACTCCAACCTAAATATGCAACAGTTTTAATGGTTGGTCTAACACAGTCTTCTGAAGTGATATAGTAGGTATATAAACACATAGGAAAGTGTAACAGTGGTCAATTATTTATTCTGGGTTTGATTGTGACAGGTTGTATATATGGACACTTTCATGCATAAATTACTAAAAAAATCCAGATTATTAGAAAAATAAAAAATTACTACTCAAAACCACATAGAACATAAATGCACATCACCCTTGCATAAATCTAACATCACCCTCGCTTCCCATCTCGATATTTTTGTGTCAGATTTACTACATGGAAGCATTTCTTAATTCAGTAAAACCAGTATGGTTGTCATGTTTTATTACCAAATAACTATCACTAAAATGAATCGTAATTATTATTAATTGTTATGGGGTATGTGGCTGAGTTCTAGTTAATGGGAAGGTTGTTGACCCTCCCTGCTCCCGGAAATGACCCCTATGCTCCACTGCCACACTCTGAGGCAGGTATTTCAAGTAACATTATTATGCATGCATATCGTCAGTGTTGAAACAAAATCTCATATCTTCATTTTTTGTCATTTTTCTTTTTTTTCACCTAATTTGAAAATGCCAGCTGCCACTTACATTATGGCAAAATGTCATGATGAATGGACCAAATAGAAATGTTTCAAAATGACTTTAAATCTTGTCACATTGACTTACATTTAAAGTTAAGAATGTTTATTTATTATGTTTGATTTTTGGAGAGTTTTACACTGACAGTCTATATTTCATATTTATAGGAGAAGAAAAAATCTATTTTGAATATAATGTAAGATTTTATTCCTAATAATTTTGAATCTTTTCTGTTGGTCCATTCATTATGAAATGTTCATACAATGTAAAGGGCAGAATAAATGGTGTTGTGAGGTTTTGATATTACAATGACAAAATATGACAAAAGTATTAAGCACTAACAAGTATTGATAATTTTCTGTGCCTTGACCAAAATATTAACTTCAAAAAAATCTACTGTATCATTTCCTGCAGCTGCCCACCATCCAAGTCGTGATTAGAGTTAGGGTAAATAGTGAGAGAGGTCATATTGTGTGTGCTGCTGATTTGCGATGGGGAAACCATAGCATTGTTTATTTGCTTCTGTAATTTCTACCAACTGGAGAAATATCTGTGGTTGGAGAACAGAGGGCAGTTGGGGAGGATTCAGGTCAACACTCATAGTACAATGCTACTGATTAAGCAGCTTTTGTGCAGCGCTACTGGATGAAGCAGTGATGTTTTGTTATAGGATGCTTGTACTTTCAGATTTACTGTATTCCACTGAAAACGAATGCATCTCATGGCCTTTAGGATCTACTAGGTGTTTGTATTCAAAAAGGAAATTTGACAGTTTATAGATAGTTACACTTAACATAATGAAATAGTCTGTATTTTGTGGTCCAGAAAATTTCCGTTGCTGAAAGTATATTGGTGTGAGTTGCTGAGAGGGTGTGTTTCATTTACAGTATATGGGTGGGAACACAATGGCTATGTGTTCAATCTGCCAAGAGTTCTTTGGTGGCATGTGGATTTGACCCCCCTGGCCGGAGTCTCGGCGGTCTGGCGCCTACCAGGTTGGTCCAAAACACCATTTCTGCCTGAGATGTATTCGTGAGATTTAGTGCAACAACAACATCAAACATTAGCCTTGATTGTCTCTAATTGTAGGATTATTTAATGCTGCAGTCTCTTTTGTTGAGGAGGGGGAGATATTATCATTCAACCACACTTATTTAATTGTGGCAATTGAGACTGTTCTGAGACCAGGCCTGGGCTTTCATCTGTGATGGTAATGATTATGAGATAGTAGCAGGCCTAGAAGACCTATGAGTGGAGTTTTTTGATGAGTAAAAGAATTTTAAGATTACTGCTTTTTTCATTTAAATAGGTTTATTGTACACAAGTGGCACCTTTTCATGAAATGGACGTTATGCTAAAGAAGGCAAGTCTATATATCTGTGATATCTAGTTTTTGTCTTTGTGTGTGTGCTTGACTGAATCTTCCCAATGAAGGTTTTTACTGGACAATAAGTAAACCGGAGATGCCTTTTTTGCCATGACAGTATGCTTCGTCAGACCAGCACGGCCATTTATGGAGGATTTTATCGTGTTGATTTAAGCAATTAAACATGAAGTTGCTTTCTGCAAGCTCTGCCTGACTGTATCGTCTTAATTAGCGTCCACGCAGGGCTTATCCTCAAAGACTTTCTGTTGGCTGATAAAGCAGCCTTATCACAGTCATTACGTGCTTAACTGTCTGGCCCTGTAAAGAAAAAAAATCTGTGTTTAGATTCAGGGAACGTTTGACATAGCACAAGTACTCTTTCATGTGTGTATGTAAACAGTTCATTTTAGGGAGCCCTAAACAGCACTGTTTAGTGAAATAACTTTTAATTCTCATAAGATAACTCCTGTACTTAGGAGGACTGATGAATGTTTAAAAAAACCTCTAAACCACATATATCTTGGTCAATTTTTGTCAATTTGGTTGGAATTTCCCTGGGTCAAATGGACAAACTATAGCTACTGTTCTCAGTCCTGTCTTAAACAAAGCATGCGTTACTCATTTGGATGTAATGAACAAAATGAGACTTCAAAACGTCCATCAACAGTGACAGCAATTATCAGACAGCACACTGGAAACTACATTCGTCTACGTGTTGAGTGGCAAAAATTTAATCCTCATGTGTAATGTATTTCTTATGAGGTATCCATTTGGTGCCATTGCTGAAAGGTGCTTAGGATATCTACCAAATCAAACAGAAACGTATGGTCTGGTTTGTCTCCCTCTTCTGATGTAGGTTTCTTCTCCCTGTGGGCAGTTTTGCAGTCTCAACCAGGTCGTCAGCGGTGGAGATGGTGTGTGTGAGCTCACGGATATTCAATATATGTAAATAAATCCTCTGCCGCAAGTCGACCACATCCAGATGGTGATCTAATCAAAAGTGACAAAGCATCCCAGGGAGAGACGCGAGACTATCTCTCCTCGGCCTATGCCAGCAGGGAGCTGTTATGACATGGTTTATCGTCGTCATCAGCAGGTAATTTATATCAGCCCTTAGCTTCTCCAGGCTGCTATCTCTCTGGAGAACTCAGCTTACAAATGGGAGGTGAATGCTGGTAGCAGGTTCTCACACCTCGCTGTAGAGGGGGGAGGCGAAAAGAGGGCACACTATCATAGATCCCACACTGCGGGTAGCTGCTTGATAGCTCTACGTGCCTGCTGTGTCCCTGCCCAAGAGTTAGACCTTTTCTCCTTAGCACACATACTGCTGATGTTAGACCTGCAACATGGATGAAGAAATCAGAAAAGGTGACACTAATCATTATAAACAGGAGGATCGTATTAAATGTTAGTAAATGAACAATGGAGAGTAATGTTGACTCCATGGAGGAGGACCAGTGAAAATGGTTAGATGTAGAATAAATGCTATTCTTTCCATCATACTCACAAGTTATGCATACATAGAGTTATGTTAGTATTAAGATAAACAGAAAGCAGTAATAATGTCCCTTATCTAGAAAGGCCAAACCATGGTTGACCATAGTTGGATGGTTTCATAAATATTGTTTCCTTTTTGAAGATGTTATATCAGACAGGTTATACACAATGGCACCTGCATTACTTAGGGGAGCTCATCTGATTTGGAAAGCTAAACCACATCATCATCAAAGTGATTAATTTTCAGATCTTACAGAACATCTACATGAAACGTAGATGAAAGTGTGAACTGTTCCAGAGGCACCAGAGCAATAGCCAAATGTTTATCATCATTGAGCAATCTAGAAGCAACAAAACGGAGAAATAATTTGTGAAACAAACATGAATCAAAGCTCACAGAATACAAGCATTGAACCATCACAGATGTACCAAAACTGCCCTTACGAAGGATCAAAGACCTTCATAGGAACTGGACAGGTTTCCTATCAAACCCTGCCATGGACATAATCAGACTCTAATTTTTTTAGTAGGAACAGCAAGTATCTGCATGATCGCCCCTACAGGGCCAGTCATAGTTCCCTTGTATTTAAGTGCGGTGGTGCCAAGTGGAATTGGAAATGTTTTCATAGCTCAGTGTTATCAAAACTACATCTAAAAGCGAGACTCCACCTTCAGCTCCCATTTCCTTAGAGGCCAGAGCCTTAATAGACAGGTAGTGAAAATTGCAGTGTGGCGCCATGGGTACTTCTCAGCAATAGACCTTTCTGTTTTGAGAACAGTGCAAGAGCATACTTTAGCAAGTTTGTTCCAAGAGAATTCGCATTTGGAAAATTGTTTCTTGGTGGCTCAAAGAAGCTATACACCAGATTATTCCCCTCAGTGTGCATTTGTATGCTGAATCATTACTTTTAATTCACTACTCTTTCACAGTGCATACACCTTCCAAAAGTGTGTCCTGCTGTAATGCCATTGAATTGTATGACAGTTTTAGATAGAACAGAGAACTATGATTTATCCAATCCTGCAAAGCTTTGGATTATTTGAGCTTATTTGATTTGCTTTATTAAACAGCTGAAAATCTAACACATATTTTTGCAGCAGTGGCAATTTTTTAGAGTACGATTACAGGGAGACATGGTGTCCTGAAATGTAATTGAATAGCATTTCATGCGATTGTATTAAAACATAGTAATAAAAGGGCAATACTTAAGAGCTATTACTGTTTATCTAGATTAGTTAAAAGTTAAAAAAAATGAGAGACAGACTTATTTTGGGCTTTTAAACAAAACTGTCTTTGATCAGCTTGCAGTGTGTGGAGTGCAGAAGTCAGAGTCTGCTCTTCAATGATTTAATTTACAGTCAAAATGACCATTTATTCATTTTTCAGGAGGTATTACATTAAAATAATCTACTTGCCCAAAGAAAGAGGAAAGTAAAAGGAAAAAAAATAAAAAAACTTAAAAAAAAACCTGAGAAAATGGGACTCGTAGCAACCATGCAAGACCTGATAGATCACCAAAACTCTTACCATCAGGTAAACAGCACTTAACAGCAGAAAAATCAAGCTCCACTATTGCTTCAGATCATGAGAAAACAACTCTATGCTATGAATCTGAAAGGAAGTAGACAAAAATAAAGACAATTTGCACTACAACACTGAAATTTACACCAGAACACCAAAACTGGGCAGAGTCAAGATTACTTTTTTGATTACTTGGATCGTGAGAAGCAGAAAATACAACCAACTTCTAAGACTGAACTTTGGAGGTGGACAAAAATACCCCTACAAATTTCTTTGAAAAACAAAAGCAGAATGGAAGCTGTTGCAAAGCATGGATACACAAATTCAGAGGACTTTTATATGTAGTTGTTGAGGTTTCTGTGTATTTTATTTTATATACAGAACTGTGCAAAATTTTAGGTGCCTAAGCACATTGCTTAAAACCATTTGTACTGGCAATAAGTGTGTTTATACCAGTAAAATCACCATTCTATCAGCAGCACACCTGATTTAATATAATGAAGCATTAATGGGCCAAACTAGGTATTGAATGATAACAACAGTTAAAAACATACAGTACTGTATGCTTTTTTTTTAAATGAATAACTTGTACATAATGGACTTTTGACTGGAAATTAAATAAATGAAGAGTGGTCTCTGACTTTTGCACTGTACTGGAGGTTATGAGTTACTTCACTGTTCTATCTTGGTCAAATTTTCTCCTTAAATTGCAGTGTTTAAATTCATGGGTATTCCACAAGATCTCAGATTTAAAGGCCACATAATAGAGTTATTCACTTGGAGGACATACTGGAGAAAATTGTAGTTAATGAGTATTACTAAAGAACAAAGCTGAAGACAACCAAGAAAACCAAAGACTAATGTTCTGCTTATGGCTTTTGTCAGTCAGGCGAACTTATTTTCTGTCACAACATTCAAAATGTACTGCACTCATGAACCAAAAGAGCCTACATGTGTTTGTCATAAATAAAATTGAAAAAAGTATCAAGAAGGGATTTGCAAAGAAAGGGAAAAAGGAGACCTGCACTTTTGAAATGAAAAGAAAACCAAAATGTAGCCACATGAGGTTTTGTTCAGGTCTTTTTTGTGTGCTTGAAATGAGGAGAGGTTCCAAAAAACCACCCACATTTTACCCATATGGGAGCAGCCAAACAGCAACCAGCACCTATTTATGGATTAGGCTACTGCCAGCTGAAAATTCCACTCAGACTGAAAAAAAGCCTGAAGAGTGGGACAAACATCCATCATGCCACATTTGCTGGCTAGTATACAAAAATAGGAGGGCATTACTTGATAGGAATGATAGCTTAGATTAATGTGACCCACCATGCTTCACTTCAACAGCAGTAACATGCGCTGTGTGAGAATGTTTCTTGTTATTGTTCGTTTTCCATTGAATCTAATGATTGGGCATGTTCCTTATTTAAACATTATGTTTTTATTTTTTTATTTACCCCCCTTGCAGTTCCCCTTTTTGTACATTTTACCTTGTCCGCATTTTGGATTCACCTGAATTCCTCATTGTTTTTTTTTCTTCACTAATATCAGTGGAATATTTCATTACCTTCTGCTGTTTCATTTATCTAACTGAAAAAATAGTGTAAAATTAATTGTAGCTCAACCAACCTGATTGTGCAAAGACAGATTTAGAATGAACAGAGATGATTTTGTTGGATTTTATGGGCCATTCTAATTATCTAGTTCAGGCTATGGTCCCACATTTAAAAAAAAAAAGGTTTAAAGCAATAATTAAGACCTGAGATATTTACAAGGAGTATGTTAAATCCAAGGCATTAATTGAGATAGTAATAAGCTAAATATATACAAAGTCATCATTCATAGGGTACTGAAAATAATACTTTTGTAATGTTTGGTTTATTTATTTATTTATTTAGATTTATTTTAAAGTGAAGTTGATTAACATTTTTCATGACTTTAATTTTTAATTAAAAAAAGTATTCAAAAAATGCTGTCCCACCTTTTTTATGCCAATACTGAAACACAAAGACTTTTTAGTGCACAGACTGAGCCTTATTTTAGCCACACCCCTGTATTTTAGAGCAGGAAGTGAGACTGCACCCCTGTCCCTCATGGTCACTTAGTGAGCAATGAGATGCCATTGTTTTGAAGTAAATGTGTCCCGAAGTCTGAAAATCAGTTATGAATTGTCACTATTGAAATACATATTTTCTGCAATTAAGTAAACTTTTTTTTGTATTTAAATGAAAAGTATTCTGATTTTATGTGTGTACAACTAATCAAAGCTGTGTTTGCTAGTCATGTACTGGCTAGCATTTTTAGGTTCTGCTCAAAAGTAGCTAAAATTGTCACTACCAAAACATTGGGTAAAGTTTCAGTAGTGTTGTGATTGTTTTGCTGGTGACAAAATTGAAAGTTCAGTCATTTATTTTAACAAAATAAACATAATTAAGGTGTAGGGTCAGTCAAAGCAAAAGTCCAAGTAAAAGCCCTAGAAGTGTTTTCAACTTTAACCAATCAGTAGAATAATTCATCTACTAACAAAGTCTGATAAATCTGCTCCCAGCCCTACCAGTTCATAACCTTTCACATATATATATATATGTGAAAGGTTATGAACTGGTAGGGCTGGGAGCAGATATATATATATATATATATATATATTCTTTTTAATGCAAATTCCTTATTAGCAATTGTGAGATACTGGCTTAACAGTCAAACGCTCAATCAACCTAATTCCCTCTGTGTTGAAGCATGTTTGTATAGGTGTTTATTAGGTCAATAGGGATATTGTCCTCTATTAGCAGAATAGAGTGCTAAATGCTACATTTATTCACAGCAGATGGTGTCAGTTTGAGTGTTGGTCACATCTACAGCTGTACTGACCTTAAATTACACTATTCCATGTTGAGAAAAGCAGACCCCGTTTTTTAGAAGCAAGCCTATTTTTGTAGTATGTGCTGTGAATATTTATGCATCTTCTCATGCTACTTGGTGGGAGTTCGCTTTTGTGTTTCAGTGGCAGAAGTGCAGAGGTGATGTTATGAACTCTTTTTCACCCGTGCGCATGGCTGCCTCTGTATTGAGGAACTGGGTGGCACTGCAGCGGCACCTTTTAACCCAATTATGGTTTGGCTCTAGAATCTTCTGCACCAGGTAAACATTCTTTCACTATCGGTGTAAAAATCATATAAATACTGCAGATGATTCCTATTCATCATCGTCTTCCCAGCCACAACACCTCAGGACTGCCTTGTAGATGCACAAGTAGTGCCTCAAGTGCTGTTCAGCTTCTTTCATTGAATCAAGACTGACAATTGACCTGTCTATGCTCCGCCCACAGATGCGTTCCTTAGTAGCAACTGTTGCAAGCTTGAACAGGCTTTGCAGAATGTTGGCACAAATCCCATTCAACCTAATGAATTTAGGTTGTTTCGAAACTTGTCAGGTTGGAAACAACAAATATGTCACTTGGTTTGTTTGCTTGATTATATGATAAAAAACATTAAATAATTACATCTTAACAGTATGGCCATCCAAATACATACAAAATAAATATTGTTTATAATTTACAGAAAAGTAGTCAAAATTATTTTATTTATTTTTTTATTCTGAATTGTGTGCTACATTTCTCTCTAAGCTGTACAGCATTTTTGCCAACGTTCTGTAAAGCTTGCCAAAGCTAGCAGCAGTTGCTATGAATTCATTTGTACACAGATCTGCTTTGCACAAGAACAATTCTGTTGTAGATGTAATTATATCAAAATCATGAGGAGGTCATATTGAAATAGACGTACAGTCAGGGGAAAAGTATTCAGACACTTTTGTTTTTGTTATTTTATAAACTTCCAGTGCATATATCCACTTTAAATTTACACAGATAATGTCTTTTGACTTTGTACTAAGAAAATAACAAAAAAGTAATGTTTACAGGTTAGTTTAGGTTGTACGTTCGTCAGCATGCATTTGTTCATTTTGCTAAGGACTGTTATTGTAGAGGGCAGAGCTCAGAGCTGCCCCTGTATGTGTGTTTTTGTATGAGCTAAGGGAGTGTAAGATAAGGAGATGTGAGCTGGGTAGTGAACAAGCTGATAGAGAGAAGAAAACTCTGTGGCTGTGGCCCACAACAGCTGGAAAATAAAGCAACATGACTTGTGTGAAAGCTGTGTTTCTTTTAATAGTGGTGAATGCTACAATATGTATTCTTAAGCAAAAATAAAGATATGCTTAAAAAAACTAAATTGATGGGAAAAAAATGTTCAGACAACATGAAAAATGAACATTAATACTTTGTTGCAAAGCTGTTGTTGGTGATTACAGCTTTGAGACATCTACAGAAGGAAGTAATTAGCTTTGTGCAGTGTTGTGGTTCACTTTTGGCCCATTCCTCCCAGCAAACCATCTTCAGTTTCCTTAGGGTCCCTCTGTTGGACTCTCAAATTTCAAAATACTTTTCAGTGGGATTTAAATCAGGAGATTGGATAGGCCATGCAAGCACCTTCACTTATTCTAGAAACCAGTCTTGAGTTATTTTGGGTATACATTTGTGGTTGTTGTCTTGTTGAAATGTCCATCTTTCCCTCTTTCTTGGCTGATGAGAATAAATTCTCCTCTAATATGTGTGATATTTTACTGTTTTTAGAAACTGCTTTTCAAAGTTTGTGTAAAGTTTAGAGTTTTGTGTGGAATCTGTGAATAGAGATGATTGCAGTGCAGTTTGTTGCTTATTTTTCTCTTTGTAACTGTTGTTCCTGCTGCTTTCAGTTTTAATTGCAACTCTTTTTCCAGTGACTGCTGGCTTCCCTCTTACCTTCCTAATCATTAGTCTGAGAATGTGATGTGAAATATTATGTGGCACACCTGTTCAGCAATGATTTATTGTGGTTTCATGAACAACCGACTTGAATATTATTGAACTAGTTGTACTGACAGGGATGTTTAAGGTATTTACTAGGGCTTTGTAGCTCTTTCCATTTCAGGTTTTTTCTAATAATGAATAATGTTGTCCCTGAGAACTTCAGGAAGCTCCTTCATCTTCGCCATGATTGCTGCTTGTTGTGAAGTCTTCTCAAACAATGGTAACATCTTTTATAATGACATCATCTTTTATAATGACATGCACTGTTGCACTGTGTGTGTGTGTGTGTGTGTATATATATATATATATATATATGTATAGTATATATATATATATATATATATATATATATATATATATATATATATATATATATATATATATATTCACAGTCTGAACACAAAAGCATTCAAAGAGCCCTGTTTGCTGGTGCTATGGATTGCAAGTGTTTCCATAAAAGATATTTTGGAATATTTTGACATTCCGTTTCCTTCCAGTGAGGCCATCTCCCCGGGCTGCAGTAAGTCACAGTATGGCTGGGCAGGCCAGAGATTTATGAGTGCTGTAGCTGACCACTTGTACAGTCCAGCACAGCACATGCTGCAACTCCATGCAGACGTGGAACAGTCAGACCAGCAGTGCCAACCAATATAAACTCTTAACAGAGCTAACAGTGCTGTATGTATTTTATTTTTGCTGTAAGCTGTTATATGTTTATACCCTTTTCGGCACCTTTATTTTTAAAAGTGGTTTTGTTGATGTCCTTTTTTTAGTCTCAGTCCTGCAGTGTTTTGTTTAGGTTCGTGACTGCTTTAACCACTGTGCCACCACCATGAAGACTATTAATCACATCATGCTATGGGTAAGACTTTTGCTGAATGTTGCTGGCTAACATTTTATAAAACTTGCTAGAAGCAACTTAATATACAACTTCATAGTATATAAATCCTTGAGTTACTTCGGAACTCTGGACTATAATTAGGACTGGCAGTGAATAGTGTGTATGGGAGATCTTGGTATTTAAATTTCAGTGAACACGAAATATAATGCTTTCAAAACATGTATAATATTGACCTTTTTTTACATTACAGTCAAAAAAAAAATCAACACCGTTATACATTTAACAAATATCTAAACCTACACACGTAGTGACATGGGAACAGAATGTAATAAACATAAAAGTAATACAGCATAGAACACTCAGGGGCAAAAGGCAAAAGTAATAAAGAAGCACAAAGCTTCCGGATGTATTTACTTTACTCAATTGCAAACCTTTCCTGTTGGTGACTCCCAGGGGTACAGTTGTGTGTAGCACATTAACGTCAAATCTGCCACTCCTACTTACTATTAAATGTAACTAAGAGGAGCAGTTACTTGGTCGCTGTTACGTGAATGGGATCCAATATGGTGCTTATGCATAAACTCCTTAACATGAAAACAAATCCACACAATAATTGGCTTTATGCAATGTCAGGATGTGGGCCATGCATATGCTGCATGTGTATATAGGTACAGTACTGTGCAAAAGTCAGATACCACCCCTGATTCATTTAATTTCTGTCAAAATGGCCATTTATGAGAAGTAATTAATTTTTCTATGAAGTGAATATATCGTAGTTCTATAATATTCGAGGAGAATAGTTACAAGACCAAATCACAAAAAGAAAGAGGAAAGTCAAAGGTTAATAAGTGGGGAAAAAACACAAGTTTTAAAACTAGAGCTCAAAAAATGAAAAGAAATGGATTTCCTAACACCTAACCTAAACACCTAAAATACATAAACAAAACATAGGTATTTCTGTCCATCTACTGTGAGAAGACAGCTCAACACTATGAGTCTGAAAGGATGTGTAGCTGTCAAGAACACCAAAACTGAACATCTGAGATGTGGAGTAAGGGTTTATGGACTGATGAGTCTTAATTTGTGTTTATAATTACTTTGAACTTGAGAAGCGGAAATTGCAACCAACTTCTAAGACTGAACTTTGGAGGTGAAGAAAAATATCCCTGCAGATTTCTTTGAAAAAACAGAAAGCAAGTTTCCCATGAAGAATTGTAGCTGTAATAAAGGCAAAGGGTGGACACATACTGCAAATATCATATTATATTTAGTTACAGAGGCTTCTGTGTAATTTTCTGCTAAATATGTGTTTTCTGCTTTTTTCCTGATGCTGAAAAATGAGTAAGGTCTGCTTAATGGCCATATTGACCATCTTGCACAGTACTAACAGTGGAGTCCAAAAGTCCACACTGAAAAGCGTTTTTTTTTTTTTTTTTTTTTTTTTTTTCATTTAAACATGGGAGTAAACAAAAGTAAAAGTAAGTAAAACAAAGAAGAAATATGCGAGATTCTGCACTGTTTCAAAGTCACTATCCAATTTAACAAAAAATTTGTGACATTGACCATGTTGAGTGTTTTGTACAAATAGGCCAGATTTTTTAATCTTCTCTCTTCCATTGAAGCTGGTGTTCAGACTCTCGGGTGGATTTGATTTTCTTATTAGAGGCTTTTGCATTAACTTGTGGAATCTATGTCAGCTCGAGTGCACACTGTTATTACAGCAACAGGGGTCTACAGTAATTACTAAGAAATTCTGAAACTGATTTGTGTATTTCAGACTTTTGGACACTACTGTATTTGTAATAGAATTTAATAGAATATGCATTACTGTGTGTTATAGAATTTTCTAGGTCTAAACCTAAGCCTGACCGTAATCATAACCCTTTCAACCTTTAAAAATAAAAATGTAGCTTTTGTCGTTTAAAATAAGCACTTTGCAACATTACATTCCCCTGTTTTTCTCTAGTTTCCCTACATAGTCAGGACATTTTTATCCTTTAAATGTACTGAAAAACAAACACACACGCACACACAGAGATTACGGAAACATCAGAGATGAGAGACTGATGAAGAAAGTGGTCTTAGAGCTTTGTAGCTTGGCCAAACAGAAATATTATCAATCAGTGTTAGTCTGGGATTGCTGGCCTGCGTCCAGCTCCTCCCCAGTTCACAGCTTTAACAAGTCTGATTTGAGTGACCTGGGGAAACACTTTAATGACCACTGCCAGACTGTGTTTCAACACTGTGTGACTGGGTGGTCTGACTGGCTTGTAGGGGCACTTATTATCATGTGCAGTGTGTAGCGTGCACTGTGCATTGCTCTTACAACTGAACAACAAACAGTGCCCCTCCTGCTCCCAGTGAACGTACATGATGAGGTCATGTGCATATTTACACTGTCTTTAGTAGGCCCAGATTACAGTCCCGACACACTCTTTCCCAGAGGCTTTCCTGGGCTCATCTGTGTTTGAAGGAACGGTGTTCAGTGTTTTTTACTGCCATGATGATGATGATGATGATGATGATGATGATGATGATTGTTATTATTATAATTGTGATTATTGTTATCTATCTATCTATCTATCTATCTATCTATCTATCTATGATCTGGGAAAGAAAGCAATAGATGGACATTTAACAGAAAAATACACAGAAGCCCCAACAACTAAATGTACTATCAAATATTTCAATATTTATTATGTCCACTCTTTACCTGTTTTTACAGCTTCCGCTCTTTTCGGGACTTTTTCTTTCAGTATTTCAAACAAATTTGCAGAGATATTTTTTCACGCTTCCAAAGCTCAGTCTTAGAGGTTGGTTGCATTTGTGCTTCTCGTGATCCAGGTAATCCCAAACACATTTAGTGATGCTGAGGTCTGGACTCTGAAGTGGTCAGTCCATTGTTGATAACACCAGTAGCTTCTTTGATTTGCAAATTTTCTTCTTTTTTGTCTGTTTCCTTTTCTCAGTAACAGCTTCCTGGCAGCCACACATCCTTTCAGACTCATATTGTTGAGTTGTCTTCTCACAGTGGAAGGATGGACAGAAACACCTGTGGATTTTTTCAGATCTAAAGCAAGAGTTAATTTTCTTCTCTCTCTCAAAAATGAAAGCTTTAAGTACTGTTTATCTGATGATGACAGTTTTAGTGGTCTACCAGGTGTTGCATGGTTATTAAGAGTCCCATTTTCTTTGTATCTTTTAGGATTTTCACCTTATTTTTGAAAACTCCTTTTTTTCATTTTTTTCCCTTTGAATTTCCTCCTCCTTATGCAAGTGGATTATGTTATATCTACTCTCCTCATGTTATATATTGCTAATTGCCTTTCTTTCCTTTGCTTCACACACATCTTTTCTTTGTTCGCCTGATCTGAAGTGTCGAGATACTTTGATACCTTTAACTAGTGTAGACTACAGAGTGCTCAGAGTTTTATAGGACCCATGGCGCCAAAGCATGAGCGCTCACCTTTCTCACAAGTGCTGTACTGTAACCTTCCATCTAAGTGTTCTGGTCACTTGTCTCTGCTGTGATTAATCGTCTGTCATGTTTAATACCCAGGTTTGTTAGAGTCTCTCTCTCCATCTCTCTCTCCATCTCTCTCTCTCTCTCTCTCTCTCTCTCTCGCTCGCTCTCTCTCTCTCTCTCTCTCGCTCTCTCTCTCTCTCTCTCTGCCTGATCCTGCCAGCTTTAGAGTGGCCAGTATGCTAAGTGCACTGTTTAAGGGGTTCTCACTCTCAACAAACCGTCCTGACGTCCTTTGCCTGGTAACACTACAGGGGTACTGATGCATATTGAGGTATACAGGTCAACTTAGACATTAGACCAAGAAATATTCAGAAGTCTGTGTGCTCATGGATTTCACTGTGTGCGTGCCCTGTTGTTTAGGCACAGAAGTTTGAAGCATTTTAAATAACTAAAAATTTCCAAACTAAAATTAATGTTTCCACAAATGGTTTGTGCATTTACAAGGCACGGAAAATGCTGGATTTTGCAATTGCCTTTCAACCAGGGCCACTTTGATTTATTTGTACAATACAAATGGAATAATTATTTCCCTAATTATGGTAAATACTAAGTTGCTATTTCATGTGGAATCACTCATGTTTGATGCCTGTAGCGATAAGGCACTTTTGAAGTTGCTCTGTATATACTATAAATTGTTTCTTTTGAGTTCAGTCAAGAACCAAAATGACTCCTGTTTCACAACTGGGAATTAAGAATGGGCACTTCAGCTTTTCAGGCCTGAGCCAAGTCTCCCTAAACATCTTTTCCTGCGACTAAAATTAGCCCCATAATGAGACTGTGTTACTTCCTTTCCTCCAAACAAATCCTCTGGCCCTCTGGTAATATACAGTAATGTCATGGACTACTCTGAAAAATTAACACAAATACAAAGTCAAGTGGGTTTCAGAAGGGTCCTCTTGAATGTTTAGAAAAAAATTATTTGTAAGGCTTTTCTTTTGATAGAAAACATAGAAAAAGGGAAGTGAAAACATTCATTCATCATATTATATCTTTAGACAGTAATTGATGGGAAGTGAAGTCAAAAAAAAGAAAAAAAAAAATTCTCAGAGCCTTTCCAAGCACTTACCCAGTTTCTCAAGGATTGGAGAGGAGTAAGGGCATAAAACAGGCAGACATGTCCATGTCTCCCTGTCAATGGCTCACGTTTAATTGCACTTGCATTAATCTGCTATATTTCTCCTAATGAGTGCTGCATTAAATTTAACTGTAGGTGAGGAATTTTAAAGAGGCTTGGCCATCTTTTGATCAGGTAATGAAGTTCTTCGGGGGGCTGGGGAGTCGGACAAGCTTTACAGTGTACAGTAGAGTGTCCGGTTACCCACACGGTTTGATTTTCTTCTCTCATTAGACATTCTCCGTGGCGAGTAAAGAGTCAAATGATCCACTTGAGCCAGGGCCTGAGGTATGCTTGTGAGAGACTGAAAGGCCCAAATGAAAACCAAATGAAAATCATTGTGGTAGATGTAGTCTTTACTGGATGTAGTCTCTCATCATTACAGCCTGCCTTTAAAGGCCACTTCCTCTTCAACAAAACCCTTAAATGTTACTGGTTACAATGCTCTGACACACCTTCTCACGTTTCCATGGTTCCAGAGATCATGTCTTCAGTGAGACGTATTTAGAAAGTAGATGTGTAGTCAATGTTCATGATTTAAAAAAGTTCTGTGTATGATCATGGCAAGCAATATCTGTTCTTTTTAACACTTTTACACATGACTCATTGTGCCTTTTAATTTGCTTTTGTTATTAAGAAATAAGATTGTTAAATACTGTCATGATGCCTGATTTAAAACCAAAGCTTCTACAGTCATTGCCAATATAGTGAGATGCGCTGGAGAAGCTGCAAGAGTCTAAGGTCACCATGCTGGAGGGTTATAAAGCCTCTCAGAAGTGGGTTGTGGAGCAGTGGAACTGTGCTCTCTGGAGTGATGGAGCACCATCCAGTATCTTCGGGATGTTCGGGAGTTGGAGTGGGGTTTATTAACCAGAAATAATCATGCAACCAACATCAGTAACTGACCTCACGAAAGCTCTTGTGGCTGAATGCTATAAAATTCTCATGTTCCAAAATCCAGTGTAAAGTCTTCCTAGAAGAGTAGAGGCCAAACACATGAACATGCACGGTCTGACTAGTCCTGACAGAGAGTGTTGCAGAGAGGTGCACACCATGTTGGTTTTTTTCGTCACTGTGTCCACCTACTTCATGTCTCATTCACATGCAAGAAAACACCCAACATTATCATAATGGAAGTAAATAATGAACACGGCTAGCTAGGTATATCACCTAATTTATAAAATGTCCTGTTCAAGGCCAGTATAGACTAACGTAAGATAAGTACATAACTAATACATAATGTAGCTACATCAGTACCTGACCTCACCAAAGCTCTTGTGGTTGAATGCTTTAAAATTCTCACAGTTATGTTCAAAATCTAGTATCTAGTAAGATACAAATCTAGTAAGTCTTCCCAGTCTAGTTGAGGCTTTTAGTGCACAAAGTCTGGGAATAAATTTGTACCCCTCCCTAATTTCAGAAGAAACACTGGATGGCCAGGTATCTACAAACAAATAAACTTGGATATAGACGGGTAGATGTATGTTCAAGTGCAGGCGCAGCACAAAATGTGCCTTGATGTGACCACAGTAAGCACCCACAATCTGCCCAAATTTACCATTCGATTTATAAGGACTGCAGCTTATTGTGCAAACTGGTTGTAACTCTGCCCACTAACTGCTCGCTTGTGAGGCGCAGGGTTTAAAAGAGGCAGTGAAATAATGGAGCCGTCAGCAAACTGGTGACAAAATAGAAAAAAGTTTGAAAAATTTGTGGTGTTACTAAATGAAGGGTTTTTGTTTGTTTGTTTGTTTTTTGTTTTTTTTTTCTCCACTGAAACATTTAGTAGTGGTTTTATTCTATTCTGGCTAAGAGAATAGAGTTTGTGAGATAATAATATGGACTGTGCAGGTATTTCACAGCTGTGTTCTGTGCAGTGTTTTCTCACACATGTCAGATATACAAGAGTCCCAAGAGTTTAAAATGTAAACATTCAGCATGTGTTGAAGGCTTGTGCCTCCATCTAAGCACTGTCTACTGCAACGTATTTTGAGATCTTAACACAAATGTACAATTGGTTTTAAAAGAAAATGGGCATAAAACCAGCTGCCATGGGTTACTTGACCTATAGAAAATATCAAAATGTGTAATAAGCTGCACCTGTAATACCCCCAACCACTTTTGCACAATCCTCCCATGTTTTGCACGCACCTCCTTCAAAGGCATATGCATGAGGAAGAGAAGCACATTTTGCATTTCACCGTGCGCATGGTCCATAAAATGTGCATACATCAATTTCATACATTTGGAGCTATAGGCTCAGTACATCGAACCTAGAGTGTGCCTCAGACCTCAGAAACCACATTTTGACTGATTCGAACCAAAGGTGGTATATGAGGTAAACCGGGATAGTGCATGCATATTCAAATCAAAGGGACGAAAGGTGATCTTGTTCCTGTCTTATTAAAGCTAGAGTAGGTGATTTTGTAGAAACCAGGAGGTGTAAGCTAGTTAAACCAGTTAAGATAAGGCTTTAAAGGGCAGATGATACTGGCTCTAGACGGCCTGTGTAAAACAGCTACATGTAGGTATAACTACAACCTGAGCATCAAACCCTAAAAGTTGGTTTGGAATAATTATAAATCATTTTTGTCATGTGTCTAAAACAATGCATTGATGTAGAATATCATAATACAGAACTCCACTACAGTAATTAATGTGAAAGGGCATGTAGGGTGTGAAGCATATATGGCCTATTAGCTGCTCCCTACTGTCCCCCCTCTGCACCCTTCAGCATCTGTTGAGGGCACTCAGGTATTCCTGCAGTCCATTGGCAGCGGGCTGTCTGAGCCTGAATCACGCCCGTTCTGAAAACAAACAGGCGCAGGGTCCCAGGCCCGGCCTGAGAGAGCCATGCACGCAGCAAACCGTCCTGACAGCTGCTTCCTGCTTCCTAACTACACCCAGCTGCTCTGTTCCAGCACAAGGCAGTGGCATGGCGGGGCCATCGCCAGGGGTCAAGGGGAAGAAAAATAATGCAAGTTTAATAGTGACCAACGATGGGACCACCAAGGTGTCTATCCGCTAGTATGCATTGTAGGAGAGCACTGAGATGTATGGAGAGGCAAATAAGGGAACGGGCTGAGGGATGTGGAGGGACTGACCTGAGGAGCTGACTTCCTGTCTATTCTCACAATTACTCAGATAGTCTGCAACTTTTCTCTAAGTGTGGATGGGTGAGACACTTCACTGTCGACAATGACGTGATAATTAACAGCACGCTTTATTATCATTGCTTTGTTGCTTTAAGACATATGTCAGGCTATGAGAACACATTACTGACACAACTTGTGTAACTAGAACATATCTCCACTCAATACGGGTTCCAGAAAGGGTTCTTTGCACCAATCTCATAGTACAGGGGTGTCCAAATGTCCTGAAGATCTGCCAGCCTGGAAAATTCAGATCCAACACATGGTTAGATGCTCCAGAATGCCTTCATTATCTACATCAGCTGTGTTAGGTTAACGTTGGTGCTAAGCACTGCAGGGTGGTAGATCTCTCTAGTACCAGGATTGGGCACACCTGCTACTTTCTGTTCCCTGTAGGGCCTTCACTGAAAGATTTTGTAAAGAATCATTTTTATGCGAAAGAGGTTTGCATGTTAAAAAGTCCAAATTGTGTACCTTCAAATATTTAAGCATTATATTTGCTATAAGACAGTGGCCAATTATGTTTAATCTTCAAAATAAACCCACTCTTAATATTAAAATTGGTAACACTGTGGCATTCAGAAAGCAAGGATAAAGCAGACAGCAGTTTGTTCATCAGTGTTCTGATTTATCCACATGTCGTAGTTCTGGGAAACAGACTGGCTGTTTGGCTGCAGTTCCTCTGTAAATATTGGTTTAGATTGTTTTAGCTTTCCCCATAAAATAAACCTTGTCCATACTGAGTAGATTAGCATACCTATCTGACCTGGATATTGTTTAATAGCATGTGAACAAGTCTTTACTCCGCTTCATTGGCTGATCTAAGGAGACCACCATTAAAACTAAAATGACTGCCTAGTCTTCCATTGGCTCCATTTGTTTGTGTGTTTTACAAATGTGCCATTCATGATGGCTATCAGAATTTTTCTTGTTCATCAGAAGGCGGCCCATGAGAGACTTGACCTTGTAGTCGACTTCACTTTTCTTTTTTTTTGGTCGTTGCACAGTTAAAACAAATAAATGAAAATTTTATTTTCTAAAACTCATAAATTTATTGTACAGTTGTAGGACAAATCTTTTAATTGGTATAGAACCTTTACATTATATCACTCCAGAAATAGTTCTTTGCATAATTCCATTGGAAAACCACTTTTGGTTCACTAAAGAACCTTTCAGTGATAGTTGTTTTAGAAAATCATTTTTGTAGACGTGTGAATGTTAAGAACTTTTTTTAAGTTTTAATAATCTCTACATAATGTAAACGTTCTAGGAAAAGCCCTTAAATTGGTGAAGAACTTTTATATTATGTGAAGGTTCTTTAAACCCAAAGAACCACATTTGACATAAGATTTGTGAGTGTGAAGAACCTTTTAAAGGCTTAAAGAACCTTCACGTAATTGAAGTTTTCTTCACCAATTAAGGTTCCTCCTAGAACCTACATTTTTACGTCCTAGAACCTAATGTAATTTATATTATGTGATGGTTCTTTAAACTTTGAAAAGGTTCTTCACACTCACAGATCTCATTTCCAAAAAAAAAAAAAATGTTCTCTTAAGGATCATCCATTGAAAGGTTCTTTAGAGGACCAAAAGTGGTTCTTCTGTGGCATCACATCAGTGTGTGGAGGTTCTTAATCTTTGAAAAAGTTCTTCACACTAACACATCTCATTTATAATAAACAGTTCTTTAGAGAGCCATGCAATGAAAGATTTTTTGGAAAGAAAAGTTCTTCAGTGGCATCACTCCAAATAACTCTAACTCTAACTTTGGCAGCTTTATTTTTTAAGAGTATAAGTTGATGTTTACTTTTTGCACATGCATCTTATATATTTCATGCTAACAATTGCACAAAAGGTTGTGCCAGAGTCAATAAAGGTATTTAATGCAACACTCCACCTGCTCAGTGGAGGTGCTGAATATTTCACTCTTCATGTCCATCAGTGGTGCCAGTGGAAAATGAGAGTGAAAAGACTGCATGATAAAGTGGAGCATGCACATGTCTTGCTTCAGATGTTTGCAGAGAGATTAGAGCAGAGAGTTGATAGGTCATTCCGTGGCAGCAGACCTTGTAACGGGAGGCAGGTTGTAACAGCCCACAGAACGCTCCCGCGGGAGCCTGCAGTCTGTTGCTCTAGCCAATTAGACTTTAATATATTGATGTTTCTGAAAGGCCTCTGGCTCAGGAGTACACAGGGAGAAAGTTTTACACCTCCTCATTGTAAACCTCGCAGTTTGATCAGGTGCTGAGCGGCCCAGCTCGCTGCAGCCCAGCGTCCAGAACCTGGCCCCTGCTCGCATGCTGGAGGGGCCTTTGCGGGTCAGTGCAGTTTACTGTGGACATCTGTTCTGGGTTAGAAGGCCACTGAAAACCCAAGTACATATGGAAGTCCCTTTCCACAGCAGAGGGAGCCGTCCTCCAAGGCTACAGATGTACTGGGCATGAAGGGACACCCCAGCTTACACAGACCTACACACAAGCCTACACACGTTCACTCACACAGCACCTCTCACCACACATGTCAGGACAGCAGAGGTTTAAGCCAGCAGGATTTATGCCCCCCGACAGGCGTCTCCCGGTGTTGTAGTAGTGCTGCTCACTGCAGGCTCTGTTTTCCTTCCTGCACATTCTTATTGGTTCAGTTTACTACGGCAGCATGTCTGCTGAGGTCATTTATGGCCGACCATGGTGGTATGATAAACTCATTTATAACAGCAAGACTTCAACGCTTCGCATGAGATCACCCATGTCTTCTCTCTCTCTCTCTCTCTCCCCCTCTCTTTCACTTTCTCTCTCTCTCACTGTGTCCTTCTGCTTTCACTCAACCCCCCAGCCCCCTCATGTTCTCCTGTCTTGGCCCCAGTGGTGGCTCCATAGGTAATGAAATAATCTGCTTGTATGTGTATTTGTGTGAGGATAGGATGAGGAAGGGAGGCGTGTAGCGACTGCCCGGGGAGTGAGAGGTTAAGGGTCATTTCACACACACTGAGGCTCGTCTCCAGCAGGGCTTCCACAACACAGCCAAGACAACAGGTTGAATGCACATGTTACAGAGAACAACTTTATGCATGAGGAGCAGTATTATAATAAATATAATACATATACACACATACATATTCACACATACACGCACAGACACACTCATATGCATGTGGAAAAGTACCTGATTTCTGCAGTGAAAATAAGACATAACACAAAAAATGAGACAAATAACACATCTTCTACAGTGAACAGACTTCTGCACATGCTAGCGCACAGTTACTGTTTATTTACTGAATTTAACATATTGTGGGGAAAAAAAAAAACTCATAAAATGTGGTCTGTGCAAAAGTTTTAGGACATTTTATATTTTATTTTTTCCAATGTATTAAACTAAAATTTGTTTAAGCCTGTTGAGGATGTGTTAACTTATTTTCACTTAGAAAATCAACAAAACTTATTTAACAAGTGTCACCCTTCTTTTGTATAATTTCCTGTTAAAACAGTGATTAAGTACAATTTATTCATTTTTCACTGTCAGGGTAAAAACAGAAAACATACAGCACTGTGCAGAAGATTTAGGCACCAAAACACAAGCTTTTGTCTTAGCAATAAATATGTTTCTCTTATTTGAATAATTGAATAAATGCAAATAAACACAAGTACAGCAAAAAGTAACAATAATTTCTTTGTTTCAAAGTAGTGGAGATCTTGTGAGCTATTTGAAGAACAAATCTTGGTTCCTGATTTCTCCCTGAAGACCCTATCCATCATAAAGATTTGTTAAAATCCATCACCAGTACACCTGATTTAATTTAATGAAGGATTGATTACTGAAACGAGGGTTTGGATGATAATAAGTAATACTGAGCTGCCATGAGGAGAGAGTTGGAAATGTTCAAACAGACACACTGACACACATAAAATCACTCATTATTGTATTAATGTGTTTTGCAGCCATGGAAATCGATAAAAAACTTTTTATCTCTGAAGCATTTTTGTCTTAAAAAATGAGTATTACAAAAACTATATAACTATCTGGTTGGTTTTTGATTTCTTGCTGCTCTCCAGTCATTGCATGAATTTGTTAAATTCCCTCAGCAGCACACCTGATTAAATGAAATGAAGAACTGAAGGAGGTATAAGATGGAAAATATAAATACTGGACTTCCTCGAGGAGAGCTTTAGAAATGATTAAGCTGTACACTGGCAGGCATAAATTCACAATGTATTGTTGAATTGTTTACTTGTGTTTCCTAATGTTTTTCTTTAACTCAGATTAATGGCTTTACATATCAATTTTTTCAAATTCCTCAAACTTTTGCGCAGTACTGAATACATAACTTGTGATTCCATTTCTTCACCTCATTTAAACATCATCTTCCTTTTACATTGTGTGAAAATTTCATGATGAATAAAGGTCAAAACTTACAAATGACCTCATTTTGTTACATTAACTTTATTAAAAGTTAACTGTAAACTTGTGAGTAATATTCCATATAGTGATAAATATTAAATGCCAGTATGAATGGCCTCTAATATGAATTCTAATATTAATGAACATTCTGAAAAAAAGTAGAAGCAGGCTTTTGTCTCTCGCTCAGATTGAGGGGATTTTGCAGGTTTGCTGGCTTCTGTCAGGTCCAGATCCCCCGCTGATGTTGAACTTGTGACCTCATCTCCATGGAGACATGTAGAGACGAAGATGGAGGGCAGCGGAGAGAGTTGGCCGTCAGGCAGGAAACCTGTGTGGTCTCCAGAAATGTGAGGTCCAGTCCAACACACACATTCACGCCTGGCCTAAGACTTAGCTCTGATTCATACGGGGGATTCATCTGCTGGAATAAGCAACGCGGCCATACGTGGCCCGGCCGCTGGAGGAGCGAGAGAACTGCGCACGGAATCCCTGGACAACAAATTCCTTTTCAGAAATGTCAAATGTGAACGACTGCTAGATGTAGCAAGAGGAACGCAGCACACAATTCCCATATATTTTGAAAAGCAGGGCCCGGTTTATAAAGGTGTGTATATTTAAGGTTTTCAAGATGAGTAATGGTAGCGCAGGTCATGGTGCATGTAAGGTTGGACACCTCTCAAATAAAACAAAAACAAACACTGGGGCTTTCTCTTTCTCCCTTTTTTTTCCAAATTAAAACAAGAGATCAGAATATGTTCTTAATTGAGTTTGGAATATCTGCAACGGGAATGAAGTTTTGTCCAATCTGTCATGTTATGGAACAGCCCCATGTGGTGCAATGACACGTCGTGTGGACGAAATATGAAATATGGTCTATCTTTGCAAATCCGTGGAATTAGAACTTTTGTCAGAGCTCTGACTTAACAGAGTTCTCACAGCTGGCACACACGGCCCTGGAGGACACCAGCTACGATGAGGAAATGTTACTCAATACAATAAAGCAGAAATTATACTCCAACTCGTAGCAGATATTCATGCCTTATGAAAAACAGCACCAGGGCTAAAACCATGGATTTTGTGCCCTTGGTTTGTATTACAATGGGAATAGGCAGCTGAGATGCATTAGAGAAAATGGCCTTGGAGAGAAAGACCAGCCACAAGAGGAAAATATTCGCAACAGATCTCCTGCCACTCAGTGTAGAAGAAGGGAAATGCATCTCCCATTCTTCCACTCCGTTCCGTATGTGTGGGAACTTCGCCATATGACTCACTAATTACTGTAACACAACTTATTCTATTTAATGGCCCTGCATGTACTTCAGAGTGACCCTGTGAAGACATTTTGATCAACGTTATGGTGTGATTCACACTGTTTTCAGTTCTCTGAAGAACCTTTTCTTTACTCCATCGTGAGCCAGCATGTTCATGATTATACTGTTTACAAACAATGATAAAGTGAAATGCATTTTCCTGGGTGCTGACTTGCATGCACATGTCTCTGTATGAGTCTGAAGAGAATATACTCTACTTTCAACCCGTTTAGCTTTATATCAAATGAAAGGATCACCGTTATGTGGTTCAGAAGTGTAGTAATGGGATTATTTTAGGTTTTTAAAATGCTGAAATTACACTTCATATGTGAGTTATCAAGAGATTTTATTAAAGAAACATGATGCACATAGATTAGAGCCTAAAAACCCCATTCGTTTTCCATTTCCATTTAAACGGGCACATCATGGAGTACACATTAAGATGTCCTTTCAGGATAAGCCTCTTGAAGTAATGCATTGAGGTCAAGAAAACTGGCCTAGCCAAACACTCTTAAACAACGTCTAACCTCCTGCACAGCAGCTGCTGGAAGCCAACACTTTCCATTATGGCTGGCCTGGCTGCAGGGGTCAGTGGCTGGGAATAGGCTGCCTATTGTGCCTCCTTCAAGAGAAAGATGTCAGGGTCAATAAATAAGCATAACCCAAGGGGGGGAGTCAGAAATGGCAAAATTTGGATTAACCATATTTCATTCATATGAAAATATACTAAAGCCTGTAACAATATACCACATAGCAGCTCCATCATGTCATGTAAAATGGAATCCAATAGTCTGTGTGTCACAGTCAATGGCCAGATAGTCCATCTATGACTATCTGTGCAGTCCTTCACAGACACTTATAGAAAAAGAAGCAGCTTACACGTTGGCACTGTGATGTTGACACTGCAAGAGCACTGTAAACTACCCATATAGATACCTTGTAGATGAAGATAGTTTTGTTCACTGCACGCGATCAATGCACCCTCATTTAAGAAGTGCACTCTTTATCCAACCAGCAATCAACAGCTTGTGGCTGAGCCTAGAAGGAGCATGGCTGCTAGGATAGAGTTAAAAGCATACTATAAGACAGGAAGTGACAACATGGAATGTGTAAACCCGTTACTATGACAAATATTAACAGCATTTCAGCACAAATTTGTCAGCATGCTTATTTATCACAAGGCTGACTCATCTGGTATCTTGGGCATTTAGATTTTTCTTATTTATTTATTTATTTATTTTAGGTCCACTTTTTACTTTTTACCACCACCGGTTTTATTTATCAGAAAC
The DNA here is from genome assembly GCF_904425465.1 of Colossoma macropomum. NCBI lineage: Eukaryota > Metazoa > Chordata > Actinopteri > Characiformes > Serrasalmidae > Colossoma > Colossoma macropomum. Next base: position 25,654,678 of record NW_023494803.1, read on the forward strand.
AATCAAAATTTGTTTTTACATGACCATTTGCCAAATGCTGATTTTGTTACTGTATCCTTAAGACTATGACATCACAAAAACAGCAAATTTCAAACAGATTGTTTTTGAAGCTTAGTTTATATATATAAACTGGTAAGTAAACAGCATCTTTTTAACTTTAATGGTGTTTACATGCATCATCAAACTCTTTTGTTTCAAAACTGACATTTTTGGTTTTGCATAATATAGGCCCTTTAAAGAATTCAGCACTTGTGTACTATTCCTGTCCACTGGTAAAACTCAATAGAGTGTTGTTTCTCTTGTAGCAGTGGCTTGATTCCTAAAAATGAGCAATTGTCTCGTGTTAAAACTTTGGCAGGTGAGCTGCGCGAAAGCTGTTTTTCACTTTCTCAGAGAGAATGGCTTGGTTGCTCTAATCCCTGGAATCTCCTGGTAAATAGTAGAGCTCTAGAATATCAAGAGGGTCTCTCACAATATTTGGTTAAAGGATTCAGGTAGGAAGCTTTTAGGGTTGTTTCAGCTTTAAGAGAAAATCAGTCTGGCGAGCAGGTCACATTTTTCACCGGGAGGATTAGAGAACAGAGTAGTTTAAAATATCAGACTTGCACCAGTACGATGTCCTTTTGATCAGATATCAAATAGTGATTCACTTATAGCCGCTTGTTTTCTGATTTACTTAGCACACTCTCAAAAATGATCTGTTTATAAAATGTTATCTATTTTAAGACAGTTTGTGTTAAATATGTGTTAAAAGCAGTGATGGACAAAGTACACAAGTACACATATGCACCATAAAATATTACCTGAGTAAAAGTTGAAGTCCTCTATTTATATTTTTGCTTAAAAAAAGATACAAAATTTGTCTTTTTAATACCTTAATTATCAAAAGTAAAAGTACTGCGAATAACAGAAGTAATGTGAATAACAGAAAATATTATTTAAAAAAATATATATTATAGAATAATATTTCCTCTTATGTTTTCAGTTCTGGTTTTATGTTACATACAGATTACATTTCACTTTCTCCCCCAATCTTATGAAATATTGGCTATATAATTAAAAAATACCACATACAATGTTACTGCATAAATTCTGAAGGCGTGTTAGAGGTGCCCAGACCTTGTTAAAGTTGCTAAGCCATTATTGGAGAATCAATAATTAGGGGCAGTGTTTAGTGAAAGTGTGCTGTGATTCATTTACATTGATACAAATGGATGTCATATCTTAAAAAATCAGGTTTTCACCCACTTTAGGGTAACGATGCGTTTAGGACACTTGACACATTCATTCTGGAAAAAAATAGGATATTTTACTTTGAAGTACAGCTGAGGGAAAGTAAAAGTAAAAAAAAATGAAATACTTTACTAAAGTACAGTTGCCTGAAAAAAGTACTGAAGTATAGGGAGTACAGTAATGATGTAAACTGGTTAAAAGTGACAGTGAAAATGTGTTTGTGGACCAAACTGAATTAGCTCAAACACTGCAGTCTGATAGATAGATAGATAGATAGATAGATAGATAGATAGATAGATAGATAGAAAATAAAAAAATAGAATATTTACAAGGCATTAATTGAGATAGCAATAACCTAAATATGTACGAATTCATTATTTACAGGACATTTTCTATTAGGAGGTCAACCTACACTAATAAAACTTACTTTTTTTCAATGCTTTCTTTTTATGTGTTTATAAACATTATTATGAAGTGAAATTGAAAGATTTTATTCTGAGTTTATCAATTTTTAAAATAATAAAAAAAAAAGAAACGTGCCGTCACACATTTCATGTGTCTGCCAAAACACACAGAGTTTTAGTCCATGGGTGGAGCCTTATTTTAGCCACATTGTATTTTAGAGCAGGAAGTGAGACTGCATCCCTGTCTCTCATGGCCACATGGTGAGCATTTTCAGTCATTGTTTTGAAGTAAATGTGTCGCATAGTCTAAAAATCAGTGTGTAACATTAAGAATTGTCACCACTGAAACACGCATTTTCTGCAATTAAGAAAACTTTTCTGTTTAATTAAAAATATTATGATTTTATGTTGTGAATCTGTTCAAAGCTGTGTTTGCTAGTCATGCATTGGCTAGCATTTTTGAGTTATGCTCAAAATTAGCAAAAACTGAAATTTTTGGTAGTGTTGTGATTGTTTTAGTGGTAAAAAAGGGAATGTTTAATCATTTATTTCAATAAAATAAACATAATTAAGGTATAGAGTCATTCAAAGAAAAAAGATTTTAGTCTAAAGTCCAAGTCAGTTAAAAGTTTAAAATAGGTTTTAAACCTCTGATTTTAAACCAGTTCAGTTGAACGAGCCTTGTATTAACCAGACATACAGATGTTGTAAAAAAGAAAAGACGTTTTTAACACATCTGTTTTGATTGTACTTGGCTGACTTTTTTACCATGTGTCAGTATTTAAAAAGTGCAATTAGGAAAAAAGGAGAACAAAATGCTGCTTTTCATCATTGCCAGCACTATGGAGAACCAATACTACTATGCTCGGCCATATTATCAAATTTATCTGGTAGTGGATTCAGATGGGAAACATGGTGTTGATGGTCTGAAACAGTTTCCCAGACATCAGAGGCATGTCAAGACAGGTCTTACATGGCAAAGAGTTTCTGTCAACCTTCTTCTTTTACTCCTAAAGCGATTCCCGCTAGCGTAAACATTGAACAGAAATGAGTGGATAAAGAATAGATGGGATTCTAGTATTATTGGGTTCTCAAGCTCACACCACTCAGACAAAGAATATGCAGGTAAAATATCAATGTAATTATTTTAAATTCATTTATTTGATGTGTGCTTCGGATGTAATTAGACTCAGTTACAAATTTCTGTATATAGCAACACTTTGGTCATGAATTTAAATGACATGTTAAGGCATAATTTGGGTAGCTCCTTTCAGAATACATGACAGATTGGTTCCGCCTAAGGTGATACCTCAGTTTGAGAAATCTCAGTAAAACAGATCTGTCAAATTGAGGCCGGGCTAATTACAGGATTCATGCACCGCTTAGGGCAAAACATGCCACAAGCAAATATTTCCCTTTATTTCTGCTTGTTAAATCAATTGAGGTGACATAATTAGTTACTCTTCAACACATCATAAGACGGCAGCAGTCGCTGTCTGATTGACTGACCGCACGGCATCTTCAGAGGAAAGACTTTTACGTCAATTACTGACTGAGCCGCCACAGAAAGACTTAACTGCCTGAACGGCTATTAAACGTCATTTACTATATCAGCATAGCGCACTGCTAATTACAGCCACTCTGGTGTATGTGGACGATAAGCTTTCCCTGCAGAGGAGGGGGGCTGCAGGCAGTGGGCTTATTTCAGCCTGTCGGCCATGTTTGTAATTCCAGTAGCCACTGGGTTCGCTTGAACTGATTTTATGAGGCAGTCGCACACGTACACACATGCGTGCCATGTAAACCAAACACACACACACACATACACACACATTCAACAGCACATAGAAGCTGACATTCACACACATGAGTATCTCCACCTGAGATCAGAATGCCGAGAACGCAAAGAGCAGCCCAGCAATGGGCCACCTTGCACACGGGGCAAGAAGGAGGGGGGCAAGAATGCTTGGGCGGTGCCAAGTTTGATATTTGGTGTAGGTCTATTACAAGAGTAATCAGCGAGTGTGTGGCATTATGGAAGACGTCCAGATGGTTAAGATGGAATGCCCTGATTTGTTTTTGAGAGCTGAACCCTACCCTCCTTGACATGATCGCTATCAGTCAACACTCCCTCTGCACAAAACCATTCATTAAAGATCATTATCGGGGGGGGAGAAAGAGAGGGGGGCTTTCAGGGGCACTGGGCACAGCAAGATCAACCACCTTCAGCTCTTATCTACCTCACCTCCTCGCCTTGTGCCATTGTGCAGTTGGGGTTATATATCAAACAGGTACAGAAGTTACAACACCAACCGCGATTCATGTTACAAAATCAGTGAAGCAGTGCAATTAAAGAATTATACGTACAAAAAAAAGTTCAGAAGAGGTGCTATCATCATCCCGTTTGCACAAGATCAAAATGTGGCCGATGAGAATTTAAATGCTCTCAACTTATTTGTCAGGCTGTCAAGCGGAAAGGCCTCGTTATCTTACTGAATGTCATATCTACTCACGTCATTTTCCATTGCTGAGTTGCCTGCCTGCCACACAACCAATCCAAGCACTGTTAAGATCAGACTTTCAAAATGTATTCCTCATGCTGATTGGACCACCTCCATTCTGCTGGCTTTGCTGTATTTCCTGCATGTAGGCACAGTGGCGCAAAAAAATGACGATCGTTAAACCGCTTCTGTCATATCAAGACTGTGAATTAATTCGAATTTTTTACGCTGTATAAAAAATTGCAGCTGTGCTTAATATTGTATGAACATGTGATGACGTATTGACTGAAAGAAATGGTGCAGAATTATTTGAAATAAGATCTTGTTACGTTAGCTTGCAGTAAACTAAGTGCATTTTATTTATATATATATATATATATATATATATATATATATATATATATATATATAAAAACACTATATATATATATATATTATATATATATAATATAATAATATATATACAATAAAACACTATATATATATATATATATATATAGTGTTTTATTATATATATATATATATTATATATATATATATATATATATATATATAAATATTTAGAAAATATTACATATTATACATTACATATATAACTTTTTAGAGAAAGACAGTCTCTCATTGTAGATTTAACCAACCGTGCTGCTTATTAATGCGAGTAAGTCTTCCAAATGTTCGCCTTAATCTCTGTGTTTTCGTTCGCTACTGCCGAGGCCAGACTTCAGTGCTATGTGACCTGCTGTCTGCTGTCTGTTCTCAGTCGTTCAGAACCAGGGCTTTCGTGCTATACTGCACACTTTGGAGCCGAGATTCAGCGTCCATTCTCGAAAATACCCCATCCCCCCATTATGGATCATTACAAATACTTTGCTTTAAAACTAGCAAGTCCTCAGACAGTAGGAAGATAAAAATCCTGTATAGAGAAAAAAGATGTATCGAGATGGAATATATATATTATTTCCATTTTTCCCCTTTATGATGACATTTGTGTGGTTTTATGTGCCAAAAACAGTCAGAATTCATAGTTTATAAATCACTTTCCAACTTTTTTCTCTTAGAATTTCTCTCTATCTCTTATGATCAAGCAGGCTGTTACAGGTTGTTACAGTGCCTTTAATGCTGATATTTGTAAATAATCTCTGTTCTGATTGGCTGCCCTCTTATAAGCCCCATTCAAAAAGCAGTCCATGCTGAAACGCTTGTTATAACTTCAGCATGAATGGGTGGGGCTTAACTACTGTATGTTGAATAGGCAGATGTATGTAAATGTGATATCACAAATACAGTGAATTCAAAACAGACCGTTTTTGTAGCTTAGTTTCCACATATGGACAATATGGACTGAGGAGTGAATAGTATGTTTTGAAACTTTAACAGTTTACATACTACATCAACCTCTTACATTTCAAAAAAGTGAGGAAAAATCAGTTTTACATTATTTTGACCCTTTAAAACTACTATAGAGTGGTTCAGCCATCTTAGCAATGGCCCTGTTGTCAGAAGATCATGGGTTTGACCCCAGGGATGCCACAGCCAACCAGTGGCCTGTAGTCCAATAGAGCATAATCCCGTCCTCACTCTTTCTTAGTGGGTAGGATGGTCCTCCCTCTCTCCCCATCACTCAGCATGATGATAGTCATTGTGGATGTAACAGTATTGACAGTTAGCATTCTCCAATGATGCGTTAGCGGCAGTGTGAAAAGATGTAGTGACTGACTTTGTGTGTCTTGGAGGAGGAATGTGCTCGTCTTTATCCCTCTATCTTGGTAGCACTGTGTGATAAAGGGATATCTAGCTAGTGGGTAGGAATTGGGCACAACAAAAACAATTGGTTAAAAAAATAAACATAACAAAAGAATACAATATTAAGTTACTGATTTTGACTATTTTACATAAGTGTAGGTTTCAGCTGACTGTTCTATCTCACAATATGTTTTTAGGGATTATTTTTATTGTCCTGAGTTTGCAGTTTTGATATAAATGTTAATTTAAATAGGCTAAACAGGTCAACATATACATAATACATACAATACATATTATTTAAGTACTTTGAATAACACTATCAATACTATCAGTATTTAATACTGATCTTTTACTGATTGATTTCACTGATTGATTCTTCACTTAAGACCTCTAGCTTAAGTCTGACCAGCTCAACATGCAGTTGGCCAAGTTGCAGGGAAGGTGTAGAATATTAGAGGCTTAAAGAAGATGCTTGAGACTTAGTCCTTGTTTCTGTGTGACCCCAGAGCCAAGGTTTTCCATTTGAATTTTAACAGTAAGGCCTTAATTCTCTACAGATGTTTTATGAGGAATTGTGTATCATCCAGACGCAGAGCCTCTTTGTAGCTGCACTACATCCTAGCCCATTTACTGTCTGAAGCAATAAACAATGGAATATGAGTGAGATGTCTTTTTTTTGGCAAATCCTATTGTGTTACATTTATTTATAGTTACATTTCATTTATAGTTTTTAAGAATCTGACATGGTACATTGATTCCCTGTTTAATTTAACTTTGCTCTTTGGCCTTTTTTGTAATGCCTTCATTTTATATGCATCCCAGCATCGTCTGATTTCTCAGTATTTTCCCTTTTGACTCACATTTCTGCAAAAATGCTGTTGCTTAGGTTGAAGGTGGCCATATTAATGCAAAGTTAAGTTCTTTTCGGTTATTTGTCAGCAATGTGATTAACAGTGCAAATGTTCTGTAATACTACTGCTGTTTCTTTGTAAATTCTGGTCTCTTAGTAAAACTTTATCAGTCAGTGTGTAGTGTGTATAAGTCAATATGAAGATCATCTTCAAATGGCTGTTGTTTTTTTTTTGTCTCTTTTCTGGAGGAAAAAGATTTGCAGCACTCTGGACATGAAAAAGGGCGAGTAATGAGCTGGGTTTGATGTCTGGCCACAGTGTGGTGAATCTCCATTTGACTCAGATCTGCTTTGAATAAAATCCGATTTGCCTCTTCCTAAAATTAGGCTCCTAAATTACACAGTCCAAGGCACAATGTATGAATTCAGGAGACTTGAAGGCTGTCCTGCTCTCCAGCTTCTAATGAGAAACTGCTTGCGGACGACGCTTGGTCATAAAAGCAAGCACCTGCAATGTGGACACCAGGGACATCCATCTTCCTTTATCCCCACCATCAACACCCACAAGAAGGAGTATTTACTTGACCTCTCTATTATTTCCATACGATGAAAGTAGAGAAACACTTTTAGTGGTGGGGGAGGAAAATGGAGAGGAGGTGCAAGGTCTGGAGATGGTATCATCATCACATTATATTCTAAGTGGTAATTGTAGTCTCACAAAAAAGCAACATCTAAGACAACCTGACAAATCTACATACCTTCCACTGTTGAACATCAGAATGAGTGGAGATCTCTGTGGAATGGTTCTATGACATAGATTAAGCCTAGACCTGGACTTTGAAGGACCTCTCCATCAGTCTTTACTGTTTCATTTATGCTAGGTATAGTTTTGAATCATCTTGGATTCCTTCATCAAGCACTACTCATTTGCAGGTGGAGCTGAATGGCATGGTGGGTATGTAAAAAGGGGAGTAGTCACCTGCTGACAACCTGAGCCAACAAACAGGGTCCATTCCCCAGTGTTTGTTTGCTTTGCTTCTTGGGGGTAACAAAAAGAGGTGAAGAGCAGTTTGAAAGAGAGCCTCAGAGTTTACTCTCAGGATCTGGAACTTTGTTGGCCGGAAACTGATAGTACCCTCTGAGACCAAAAACAGACACCTGAGTCACAGACTATAAGAGGAGCTTAAAAGCACTTCCTGAAGCTCTCCTGACACACAGCTTTTGTTCACCTGGAAAGGAATGAAGAGATATTTGCAAGCCAAAGATAAAGAGTGGCCAGGGCTGTGGTTGAACACTGTGGCATTCCCTTTTCCCATAAAGCTGATGGTTTTAGGTTGGTTTCTACTGCCATGTCGCCTAACCGTGAAATGTGCATTTAAAACCGTTGATTTCATAACCCACATAGGAACATGTTTGTTGAGTTGTCAACCATGTTGTGAGGAAAGCTTTTTGGTCAGGTCTGGATGTGGCTGTAAACATGTGGTAGTACACTCTAAGTAAGAGTGGAGAAAAAAAAGTGCCACAAAGGTTTCTTTGACCAAGGCTATAGAAGAGCCATTTTTGCTTCCCTAAAGAGCCACATTTGAAAACAGAGATTTGTGAGTGTCTTTTAAAAGTTTGAAGAACCTTCACATAATGGAAAAAGTTCTTTACCAGTTTAAGGTTTTTCCTAGAACCTTTACATTATATGGAGATTCTCTGCTCTTTAAAAAGACTTTTCAGACTCGCGCACATCTCATTTACAAAATACTTCTCTATAGAACCATCCATTGAAAGGCTCCGGGAACTGAAAATGGTTCTTCTATGGAATTGCACCACAGAAAGAACTTTATTCTTTACAAAAGAAAACCTACACTATTAAAAATAACAATTCCTTAATGATTATTGACTTGGATTTGCAGTTCTAGTAGAAAACATGTTTGATTTAGAACCTTTACATTGTGTGGAGGTTCTTTAAATATTTAAAAGGTTCTTCACACTTGCACATTCTAAGTGGTTCTTTAAAAGGTTCTGTAAGGAACCAAAAGTAATTCTTTTATGGAATCACTTCAAAGAATGCCTTTGGCATCTTAAATTTTATTTTCAAGAATGTATGATACTGAAAAGTGTGACTGGACAATGCTTAAGTACAGAGCCAAACACATTTGAAACTAACAACCAAACAGATTGTGACTAACCGAGAAAAGCCAGGCTGAGTGGATGTTCCAGACCTTGTTTGTATAGTCTGATCAGCTGATTGTTTGCACAAAGGCCCTGGCAATAATGCTCCTCCATTTAAATAAAAGTATTTGTTTTAGGATCTCATTACATCCCCTATTACCATCAAGAAGCAATTGAGATTCAGCAAATAAACCATCCTGCTTTGAAGATATGCTAACTAATGATATGTGTAAAGCATCAAACTAAATCCTCTTTGTTCAATTTTAGTTGAAAAATGATGGCATATTTGTCAAAGAAAGCACAAATGAAGGTTACATGAAACTATGTAATAACTAGCATGTGTAATGTAAATATCAGTGACCTAAAAAGAACTTTTCATTTTCTTTTAAATACTTTAAATGCTAGTTGATCATTCAAGAGTAAATGGAATTGTATGCTACACTGAATGCCCAAAGGTTTGTAGACACCTGTAGCATTTATTCTGAAATAAAGGGTGTTGCAGTAAAAGGGAGTTTATCCCCCATTTTTGCTGCTATATCAGGTTCTACTCTTTTGGAAAGACATTACTCTAGGTGTTGGAGCATTGATGTGAGGATTGGATTGCATTCAGCCATCAGGCCAGGTACTGAAGTTGGAGGATTAGTTCTGGATCACAAAAGCCACTCCAATTCTTCCCAAAGTATTGGATGGTGCTTCATGACTCCAGAGAACGTAGTTCAGCATACGCTCATGAGACACTCCAGAGTGTCTCACTCCATTGACAGTACTTTTCTATGAAGGTTATTCAAGATGGGTGTGCTATTGAATGCCTGTGTCAGCAGTGGGTGCATATTAAAGTGGTTGAATTCAGCATGGGTCATCTTGCAAGGCCGAAGACATGAAGCTTGCTGTTGGTCTGAGACTAGTGTTATAAACCTCATGCATAAACGTTATTATATTTGAAGATCATTTTACATTTTTTGTGGTCCTGAATTAATTTTTGGCTTCTTTAATAAAAAAATACATGTACACTTCTTGTATCACTGTATAAGTAAATGAAGCCCCTAAACCTTTGGCCTCACATATTCACCCAGCATGCTGTATTCTGTGCCATGAAAACTGCAAGTAACATCACTGAAGCTTGAACCTAAAGAGGTCACAACTCTGGAAGTTGTATTTGGGTCCCCTTGCCTGACGTTGTCGCTCTGTTTATATCATGCTAAACCGGCAGGCAGTTTTCAGACTAAAGCAGAGTGGAAGTGGTGAGATGAAGAGGCAGATTGGTCTGAGTAATTCAGGCGAATAAAAGGACCAGAGAGCCTCTCAACAGTTGACCGCGCTTGCTGCTCTTCAAAGACCTGCAAAGCCATCTGTGTACAGGCCTGAGAGATGGTCTGTTTGATGGGCTGATGTTTGAATTTATGCAGGATATACTGTCAGACCACTGATTACCACAAATAACTTCAGCTATGTATAACAGCCTGTCAGCAATCCAATGAATTACTTTAACTTCACTGCATATGACCTGATGAAATAGGGCCATAATTTAGCTATATGTTATGATAAATCTTTAAACACTTTTTTCTGGATTTGAAGATGCACAAAGCAATGAGATAACATCTGCTGAAGTTAAACGGAAGCAGACTCTGATACTTTCCCTGTCATCACAGCAGACACTAAGGGAGTGATCAGCTGTCACAAAAAGTGATTAATGATAACTCGCTTTTGTCTGTCACTCAACTGTTGCTGCTTTGTCTGTTAGGATGACTCAGTGGTAAGAATGATCGTTCTATGGCTCATTGTATATGGCGTGTCATTGCGTGTAATTTGCATTAACTTATACATACCTCAGCTGTCTCAGACATTGCCTAGAGGGCTGGATACAGTCGTAACAAATCAGCCGATAGTCAATTTTTGTCCCAAATTTGGATATGTTTTTCCATTGCCAGCATGCCAATGGATTTCCAGGAACATTTGACTCTTTATTATGATAGATTTCTTATGCCTAATCTTACTTGCTCTTTGTCATATGAAGCAATTGGAACCTGTGACCTTAAGGAAATATTGAAGCTTAAAGGTTCCAATCTATGGCCAAATAACCATATTTCTTTGACAAAGAGAGCAGTCAAAGTATTAAAATTTGAATATTATATCATGAATTATTAATACTCTTATTCAAATCTTCTGTAACATTCAAAGTAAGTCTGTATATTTTCTTTCCAGATACAATTATTCTCAGGTTTGAGTAACTGAATTTCCTGAAGGCCATGAACAAAACTCCTCCCTTTTGTGTATAATGTACTCCATAATTATTCCATAAATATTAATAAAATCAGAAATGATTTGGGTAGATTTATACCTTTACGTTATAAAAAGGATCATTAAATTACCTTTTAAAAATCTTTAACAAATGCCTTATTTTTTCTTATTTTTAATAGGGAAAACAGATTTTGACTACTATTATTAAAGCTTAGCAATGACTGACTAAGGCAAAATTTATTCATTATGCTGCCATAAATGCACAATGTTATGGTGCACTGTGGGCAACGGATCAATTGCAGCTGCTGTTCTTGGTAAAATATGCTTGGACTCCTTGCTGCTAGCCATTATTTCATATTCATACTTTTTTCAGGACATTTTTTCTCATTTGTGTGGTATCTTGTACATTTCTGAATATGTACAAATTCACTATAAGTAATTAATGAAAGGTTAGCACTAGAATTTGAAATAGAATGGAACGGTAAATTTGAGTTTACATATGTTATGAAATATATATATTACTTTTTCATATATTATGAATCATACAATTGTCATACCCTTGGATGTCTTGACTCTGTGAACAGAGAGAACTTGATTCTAAATCGGAATAAATTCCTTCTCCAAACCAACAGACAGTACAGTGGCTAACCGCAAGGACATATTTCTGAGGGACGTCATCGTCCTATTATCACCTCATAAGAACAAGAGCCAAAAATTAACTTGACAGAGGCAGTTAAATCCCGTGCCACACAGCTCAATGGTAATGGCAGCCATGTATAAGGCAGCATGGAGCGCACTACATATTTCAGCACCCAAATAAATCACAGATGGGCATCCGGGCAGAAGATTAATTCTCTAGCCTTTGAAAATTAAGGGGAATCTTGCTTGTCCCACTGCCTTGTTCCTTCCCAAGATATCTGTACCACACAGATAGATATCATTACATTAAAAGCCACAAACATAGACCCAAGAATATTCTCTCTCTGTCTCTCTGTAGGACGCATATTTTTTGGAAAAGATCTATGCCCGAGTTGGACGCCTGAAACATGACAATTTGTAGCTATTTACATACCCACTACTAATATGACACAGAAACAGTGGGCGTAATTCTAGTTTACCAAACATTTTGAGGGCTGTGTCCTAAAAGGAACTATTTCAATTGTGTATGCAAACATAATTTCATGCTGCTTTAGTCATCTGAATGTAATAATCAAATCCCAGGCACTGCAATCAAAGGGAACTGGTGGTTGTTGCACATATATGGCCACAGAGGCTTCATCTGTAAAACAAATCCATCCATGGATCAGTGTCTGTGAGGCCACAGAAGGGAGGGGGGCAGAGGGGACGTAAAATGCTATGTTTTAATTGGAGAAGATGAATGTCATCGTCTTGTCTGTCTGCCTCAGCTTTCAAAGTGGCTGGTTGATGTGGTGAGCTGCCATGGCAAGTTGAAACAAGTGAGGGAGCCATTTATTATCCTCAGCAGTGCAGTCCTCTGCCTTTCTGAAGTCGTATGAACAGGGCTGCAAACTTACTGCCCAACAACTGGAGTCTAATAGATGGCAAAATATTAGTCACTAATGGGAATAATGATAATTAACCCTTAGGCTTATTACATTAGACATATTATTCAGAAAATACATGTAAAACAAAATGTAAATTAACTGAGATATTCTTAAAGGGAACCCTGACTCTGAGGAAATTTAAGTCTCAATATGGTGTACATGCCCAACACTTTGAAAATATGTTGAGCAAACCAAGTAAAATACTCTAATTGTAATTAAAAACAGACAAAATCCACAGCCATCCATGGTCGGGTGTCCAAGAGAGCATAATTGGCTTCTCTTGCTCTGGATAACAGAATTACCATTTATCAGATTCGTCCAAACGTGTTCAGTTGTAGCGGCATTCAGTTGAAGACGCAGTTTGGAAAGATGTAGTGGCACTTCATGTGACTCAGAGGAAGCATGTGGTAACCTTCACCCTTCTGTTGGTAGCATTGCGTGATTAGAGGAGACCTAGTGGGAATAGGCAATGACTAAAACTGGGGAGAAAATTGGGCAAAAAAAAATAATAATAAATAAATAAAAAAAAAGAAAAAGGTCACCATCTTTGTTGTGGCTGCTCTCTCTCTTATCCGTTAAGTGATGAACAGTGAGCTAAATATCTAACCTAAATATATAATTTGGTCTTTCCAGCTTTAGCTAGAGCATAACATTACCCAAGAGAAAGATGTTTTTGATTATCTTATTTTCCATAGGACTGAGTCCAGTACAACCTCATAACATCATAACCTACCAGTATTTTCTATGTGCCATGTGCTTTATAACACGCACAACATGTTTTCATTTTATTTATACATCATATTTTAATAGTATTGGACATGTACACTATTGTAAGACATACAAGACCTAACAGTCAGGGTTGTCTTTAAGTTATGGCAGTCTTACTGTTTGGCAGGTCCTGAGCGTTTAACAGGCTAATATATTTGGAAGTAAGTGTCAGGTCAACATCAAGTTTATCTAAACTATCCAAAAAATCTTCATTAATGATGTATCATAATAGTGTGTTATATATAGCGTTTCTGTTGTGACAAAACACAAATCTCCAAAATGGTAACTTTACAGGAGAAGGATAAACACATTCATAGCTTTGAGTGGATGTTAAATATTTTTTTCAAGAAATTTTGGAGTATTTTTATTTCTCCTTTCATCATGAAATTTTAATACATTGGTGACTCACATTTTCAAATTCTGCAAAGAAAAAATTAAATTAATATGACAAAAATGGAGATACAAGGTTTTGATCCAATAGTGACGATATGCAATCTAAATGTAAAGTTACAGATATGTAAGGTTAATGTTATAGGTTGGTCTTATGACATCATTTTCATGAAATAAGGGGTCGTGCAAAGCATTGGGGAGTTTTTGTGTATTTTGTCCACAGCTTTGTAATAATAAAGGCTTTCTAATTCATAGATGAATACCATGGATATTTACTGTCCTGAATTACTCTACTAATTACTCAAAACTTTAAATATATACTCCTGAATTAATAAACTTGATTCTACTTTGGGAGGGCAGACACACAAGCAAGGCAACTACACAGCGTGATTTGGTTTAAACATCATGGACTGGGACTGAGTAAACCCTTTGGTCTTCCAACAGTTTTTCTCATTGCTATTTGGCAAAATGTAGACCTGTGAAACAGAACGAAGCCAGTAAATCAGACAAGAATGCTAAAATATTTTAATGCGGAAATGGTTTGTCAGATGCGTAAGATGAGCTCTTGTCTGCACAGATTCAGTCCAACTTTTCCTTTACACACAGGAGACAGTGACAAATCATTTAAACCCTTCAGCAGTAAGCACTGGTGTCCCCTTCTGCCGTTGTGAAGGCATGCCTCTTCCCATTGTTTGGCTTAACAGATGAGTTTTGTTTCATCACCATTAGTATCTGTTTAAGCTTGCAGCTCCAAAATGGCCTTCAAGACCAAAACATTCCCCCTCACTCAGCAAATGTACAGTACATTTGCTGATCTTTGCACATAAAACTCTTGATTCATAAAAGCAACAGAAAATAGAACAAAAGATAGATAAAGTAAGACAGTTTCCTTTTGGCTAGGTGCCTAATCAAGGTTAGATCTTTCTCTCTCTCTCTCTCTCTCTCTCTCTCTCTCTCTCTCTCTCTCTCTCTCTCCCTCTCTCTCTCTCTTCTCTCTCTGTCCTATAATTTTCTTAGAATATGGACCAGAAAATTGTAATTTTCCTGAAATTCCTGTCATTTGCCTTGTTATATCATAAAACATTTTCCAGTGTAAATCCTACAGCAGTGAATGGGGACTGTTTAAAATTCACAGAGGAACCTCAGATTTGACTTCAGTTGACCAACATTCTTCCATTTTTGTCTAGGTTGCTGTAGTGAGAGTAGATTCTATGATATATTTCTTGTTAAACTACATTCTTTGCACCTGTTCCTGACAGGTAGGAGAGAATGACAGATGCAGTCACAAATAGAAACAGTACTGTAGTATGAATTGAATGAGGATTACATCAGTAAAACTTGTTTTTTGCAGTGTACAGTGAGTACAACATATTGTGCTTTCACTCTTACAAATAAAAGTCAAAAAGAACTCTTCTGAGAAATGTCTTCGAAAAAAGCATATTCATTTCCCTAAAGAATAAAAAAAGAAAGATAATTCTTTAAAGAATATTTTGAATTACTCATAATCTAAAGGTTTCACACAAATTAAGGATTTTTTTTTGTTCTTTCTATTATGTTTGCACACACTTGCATTGCCATTTGTGTTTTTCTTTTTTCTCAGTTCATGTTATTTTAGTGACTTGGCTGAATATTAATATTACTATGGGTGTTACATCATTTCTAAATTAGTAATTTTTCCTCAAATGGTTTTATGTCGATTCCTTATGTCAATTAGCATACAAGCTTGTTACCAGTGAACCAATTCTAGTTGAGTAGTGGGATGACATATAGTTGCCCTGTCTGCTCCCAGAACTTTTGGTGCCTCCAATTGAGCAAAATAAATAAAAAATAAAAAACAAAACGTCTTATTGTTTGTCAGCGAAGTCTTGAAAATATGATTGAAAAACATTTTAGAAATGAAAGTAATGAATGAAGTAATAATAATAAATAATAATAATAATACACATTAAAAAATCAAAAGTATGCTTAGAAATTCTTATAAACATTTTTAAAAATATGAGAAAATTGAAAGAATTATTGAGTCAGTAAAAATGCTAAAATCTAGTGTTTGTACACCACTGTGAGTCGCCCTGTAACGCCTTGAATAATAATTTAAAATTCAGGGGCCTTATGTCAGATTTCATGGGGATTTTTCCATATTTTTATGTATTAACGTCACAGCAGGTCCAGAAGGTCAGAAGATCCAGCTCAATGTTTAGGCCTCAAAAGCAAATTCAACATTGTACTGAAGAAGATATGTTGAGAACAGTAGATTCTCTCACATCTTCAAAAGACACATCCTTCACCAAGTTTTGACTGAGTTTCCTTTGCTCTCTTTTCATTTATCAGATTCATCCACTCAGGGAGGGTTCTGAAGTACAACCAGCATTGCAGAATGTGCTTCTGTTATTCCACACGTTTCATGCAATTACACATTTCTACCAGAGAGGTCTCCAAATCCCCAAAACGTTCATGGTCCAGTTTTAATGTCATCCCATTCAGATTTTACCTTTTTAAGCACACATGACTCTTTTAGACATTAAACATATATATATATATATGTCACTAGTTACATGCAGGTCATCCATCAATGTGGGGAAAAAGAAGAAGGAGAAGATGAGGGAACACACTTATCAAATGAATTAAAAGGCATTGGCTATAACAAATAGGGTACAACAAATAAAACTTTTTTGAGCATAAGCATTGAATAATACATTTATAAGCAATACTTGCATATTTATAAACTGCTGTTTCCAGTCATTGCAAGGTAACACAATAATAAATGGCATTATATTGACACAAGAGGCTTTATACTGAAATGACAGACATTTGTCTTGTTCACTGTTGTAAAGCAGCGTTTCTAAGTAATGGAGCATGTAAGGCAGATGCCTAGATAAGATCACACCATTCAACAGTTCTATGGAAGATTTTGATTACCTCAATCTTAAGTGATCATTTTCATATGTTTTCCTAATTGTACAAATACACATATAAATATGCATATGTATATACATATAAAAATTCTATGCTTATGTAAAAGTACAGAAGCCTTTGGTATAATATTATTGAATAAAAGTAGAAGTTCCCTCTTTGTAGTTCCACTTACAAGTACAAAACTACAAAATCATTTGCTTTTAAATTTACTTTTCCAAAAGTAAATGTGCTATAAGTTATTACGGTTACATTATTTTGATGAACAGTGTGTTAAGAAGATCTGTATGGCTGCACAGAGTTGGCTGTCCATGTCTGCAGCCACACAGGTGTCCTCAATAGAAATTGTACTTTTGTACTTTTATTGAAGTAGAAATATACAGAACTAATGTATGGTGTTCTTCACTAAGGCCTCTGCCTTAAAGATTTCATGAATAACCCTTCATAACAGTGTTTTACAAGAAACAAGTGTTATTCAGTGTGTATATACGTGTTATGAAGCCTGTATGTAGCTAGCCTTGAAATAAAGTGTTACCCAAATACCCAAATTCACACCTACAGATGACCATCTCTGCTATCAGGTTATTTGAAATTTCAACAAGTGGAGCTGTTGTGTGATACGGAGATGATGAGAGCTAGAACGTGACTGTTAGACAATTACTGAGAGTTGCTTGCATATGGGGTCACCAAGTCTCCAGAACTAGAGTTAGATGCCACCTCCATGCCAACAATTGTACTGTATGTCCAAAGAGAAGGCAGTTTTATTGCCCCACTGCCCAGTGCTGAGGGTATTTAAACTCCTCTTGGCAGTGCTTGGCACTGGCCATAATGACCTTAGTCTGGTGTGGCTGCGCTGTAATGAAAGTCAGGTCAGCTGGAAAATCAACCTTCTGCACAGGTCTTTAGCACTGTGTCTCAGGTCCACAGAAGGTCGATATAAAACAAGCTGAAGTGGTTATTTGGCTAATGGAGACTGTTCTTTAGCTGAGCACAGGCAATACTGTCTTAGCATGGGAACTCACAGGTCTCACTGCTCTTCATAATTAAAATTTTCTTTTCTTCTAAGAAAGATGCAGAAAGCAACTGTGTAGCTCCTGAGTGGCACAGCTGTTTAACTGCCTCCTCATCAAGAGATCACGAGTTCACATCCCGGCGCTGCCTCTACCCTCCGCGGTCAGAAGTCTGAGAGGAGGAAGTCCGCGAGTCCTCAAGGGGTTCTTACAAACCATTCGACAGTGTGTATATGGAATGCTAGCACCAGCACCCCCCTCAAAAAAGGCCTCTTCTGCCATCAAGCCAGAAATCTAAGTCCTTGACGTTCACTAGACATCAGTGGAAATTAGAATCGGGTTCTTGTTTTTCTGTTTTGTAAAGCTGAAGATTCAGAAGAGAAGCTAATCTATACTGGGGGAGTGATGGGTGAGTGTGATGTGTGAGACTAATTTTATTTCTGGAAATCTTGTTAAGATACACGGTTTCATGGACACCAACAAAAACACAGGGATTTTAGATCGACATTTGTCTGCTTCTGCCTGAAGGCGGAGACTGGGGCGTTATTGGCGCTTAGAGTAAAAGGCAATGTTCCAAAATAAACTCACGCAAAAGTGGTTTAACAGTGTAGGTTTCAGTTTATACGTTAAAACAACACCGTTCTTTACACTGATATACTGAACTGGGACAGATTGTAACGCGAGTAGGACGCATTGCGCCTGCGTGTTACGTGCGAACCTGGCGCACGAGCCTCCACGCGCAGTTTATGTGCCATATAGATAGAAAAACACGCCCTGTTTTCTGCTCCATACACTCTTTAAAAATATGGTTCTTCGAAGGTAAAGGGAATAATTCTTTGCATGGTGAAATGGTTGTTCAGATTGACTGAGAGAGTGTTGTGGTTCTATGTAGGACCAAAAAGGGTTCTTCTGTTGTTAGTATGTCAAGCTTGTAACAATAGAAGAACCCTTCTGGTGCTATACAGAACCACAACACTCTCTCAATCAATCTGAACAGCCAGTTTCACCGCGTAAAGAACCGTTTAAGCGTGAAATGGTTCTATATAGCACTCATGATTCTTAGGAGACTCATGTCTTTTACTAAAAAACCCTTGAAGAAAAAGTGTTTTTAAGAGTGTCAAATCAGGGGAATAATAATAATAATAATAATAATAATAATAATAATAATAATAATAAATTATTATTTTTCCCGTTTGATTTACAACAGTTTGAGTAGCGGCGGTCGGTTTGAATTTTCTTCGCCTCCTAAAACCAGCTGTCTGAGAAGCGTGTTAAAGAGAGACGTCCTTCAACAGTGGCAGCAGACACAGTATTCCGGACACACATCCTGAAAGGATATTTGTCAACAAAATAACTACATTTAAACTTTCAGGGCTGGATTTTGTGCGTGTTATTTTGACTTATTTTTACACACGCCTTTTTTGATCCTGCGTAAAATGACACCACTGTAGAATGTTTTATGGTGAAGATCTTCATTTCTAACTCTGCTATCTCTTCATAATTACACTTGCATTCCTTTTTTGTCCCGAGCTTGTTGATGACCCCACTGCACCTGCACCTTAGAACATCGCGTAGTTTGTCGGATTAGCTCAGCTAACAGGGTGAAAACTGAATGTTAATGTTAAATGCGTTGAGAGCGCAATAAACTGCTTATAACGGCGCAAAAACGACAACAACAACAACAACAATAACAACAATACTACTACTACTACTAGTAGTACTTCTAATAATAATAATAATAATAATAATAATAATAATAATGACGGTACAAACTGTTTTAAGACAGTTGTTTAAAAATGCTATTGAAAAAAAAAATTCTCATATATTTTCAGTGCCTGACGAGCAAGAAATGTGTTTTTACTTTTTTCATTTTGTAGCCAGGGTGCCAAATCTGCAGGGCAATATTCAAACATCGAGATACAGAGTGATCAGACTACAGCTCTTTTAGTTCATTTTATAAACATACCGCCCTCACATTTGTGCCTCCTGACTGCCTGTGAATTAGCTTTAATGCTGTATAGTCCTCTCTAAAATTATACATCAAACTTTTACAAATTGTGTATATGAATTAAACATATATATTCTTATTTTATATACTCACATACATCAATTATTTTGTAATTACAATAAACTGAATGACTCTAAAGCTCTGGAACAAAATCAACCCAAAACACCTTGATAGTTTAATATTGGGAAGATTAGGTTAGCACTGTTAAAGGATGTGTGATGTTTTCTTTTTTAGACATTTCTCATTCATTTTTCTAATTTAATTTTTTCTCATTTAAATTTCTTGCATTTTCAATGTTCAAAGGACGATAAAACGGATATATACGAACCATATTTTCCACACAGTTCCGGCGATTCCTGATTGGTTCCTTTAAACTCCTATAAAGTACATCTGATCTGTTAGCTCTGATGCTAACAGGCTGTGGCTGTGGAGTTTAACTGTAACTGTACCACTGCAGCGCTTCATTGGACCCCTGACACAATAGTGGCGCGCAAACAGACCACTGCACCGATATAACCAGCCTAAAGTAGTCCATGCTGCTTCCTTTGATGCTTTCCATTGTAGCTTGTACCTTTGTAGTTTTCCATATCTTAAAGGGTACATATCACAGAAACACTTTTTAAATGAGAAGTTTAATGTAGAATGTAAACATTGTTTCAAAACGTACTCCACAATCCAGACAGTCTATGTCTGAAAACTAGATTTTTTTTATGACGTGGGGAAAGCGAACATATTTACATATGTCCACCCACAACAGTTTAGCCCCGCCCATTCATACCGACGTTATAAGGAGTGTTTCAATCTGGACTACTCTTTGAACAAGGCACAATATTAAGCAGCCAATCAGAGCAGAGATCATGTACATGCATCAGTTTGAAAGGTGCAGTAACATAAACAGCCTGATTAATTGTAATGGATAAAGAGAGATTGTAAAATGGCCATGGGAAACGAATTACGACTGTTGAATGTCACATGTCGACAGTAATAAATAATAAAAATTATAGGTCCTTTAAGCAAAAGAATACATGGAGGACACAGAACACACTTAGTGAGAAAGACATATAGACCGTTCAGTTTCTTAATTACTTAATTACATAATTTACATGTAACACACATTTAGTACAAAGCATTCCTGCTCGATAATGTGAATTCACTAATGTGAAACTTGCTTTGTTAATGCTTATTCAGTAGCAGTTGCTCGAAAAGTCCAACCCCAATACCCCCACCACTCACCTATGAAGCCCCCAAATAAATAAATAAATAAATAAATAAATAAATAAATAAATAAAAGAAAGAAGGAAAGAAAGAAAGAAAGAAAGAAAGAAAGAAAGAAAGAAAAAAATGAAGATATCAATAATCAGTTACTGCCCCTGACATTACTAAAGTGTCGCTTACAGACGTAAAAGCAGGCAACAATGCACTGAGGACACAATTCATAAAAGGCCATTGAGCAGATGAAGTGAAATGTGTTTGCACGTGGCTGCGTGTTTGAGCTGCTCTGAACTGAGTATGCGATTAGTGATTCTGTACATCTGAAGTCAGACATTTGAAACTTTAAGTGCCTCAGTGAGGGCTGAGAGGTGTGTGTATAGACCGCCTGTCAACAATGTTCCAAAGATGTGTCACTCAAACGTCTCTCAACAGGAGAACCATCAGCCTCTGGTGCTCCACGATAAAGCGGCGTGAATGAAACAGTCAGAACCAAAAGAAACGATCAGAACTTCTGCAGCATAGCAGCTTCGCAACCAACAAATCAGTAAAACTGCTGCAATTAATAAAACAGTTTTTAGGTTTTTAAAAACGGGACACAGTCCTATTATTATCATTATTATTATTATTATTATTATTATTATTATTATTATTATTAAACCTTTACAGCTGTATTGGAGTCAGTACAGTATTTTTGACTCTGTGCGTGTAGTTTTCATAGTGTATCACAATTCAGGATTAAAATTAAACCTTCACCAGTTGCAATAAAAAGACCTGTCAGAACCTTTGATTAATAAAAATTATCTCAGAAAAACGGTGAGACAATATTATCAACTGATCACGCCGTCTGATGTGCAGTAAATTCCACCACTAAATAAAATCAATGATGTAAATCATAAAATCCCTCTAATTAACTAGAAATAATATAATAATAATAATAATAATAATAATAATAATAATAACACAGAAACAGTGAATTAACGTAGTATACGCTTCATTTATTCACTTAGTGAAAATAAAAATAAAAAAAAATTAATTAATTAATTCATTCATTACTTAATTTATAATAGAATAAATCTTTGCAAGTTCGAATTGTGGCAGCTGTTTTTAGCTTATGGGGCTAAGAAATGCCAGCTAATGATGTACGAATACAAGATTTTTTTTTTTAATATGATTTAAATTGAAAAATAATAATAATAGTAAGAAT
Organism: Colossoma macropomum; assembly: GCF_904425465.1. Classification (NCBI taxonomy): domain Eukaryota; kingdom Metazoa; phylum Chordata; class Actinopteri; order Characiformes; family Serrasalmidae; genus Colossoma; species Colossoma macropomum. The sequence goes on from NW_023494803.1 coordinate 25,676,874, forward strand.
AAAAAGAAAACCAGAAAAGAAAAGAAGCCTCCGAATGAGTATATCTAACGAAATGTTTTTCATTTCCTGTACCATTCTCGCTGCGCCAAACAGCAATTATGAACTTGACCAATCATGAGCTTGACTTTTGTGCTTTTTTACTGACCTTTTTTGCTCTGCGATTAAGATAAAAAAAAACATTGTGTAATTCAAAAAGCCTAATCTGTTAGACATCCTGGACCTTTTTATTTTTGGCTTGTAGTTTTCCTTTTTTTCAACCACAAAGCTTTTCTGGTATAGCTCCTCTAGCTCTGTACTTATCCTACAGCCACTGTGCATTTAACACAAAATGTCTCCCAAAACAGCCAAACATGACCAAACAACGACGCACTGGGTGATTTTGCAGGCCTGTTCTAATGAACTCACTCACTGCCATGTACTCCAGGCCTTCCTATAACAAAGAAAGGCAAAGCTCGATGTGACGTTAGCAAGTTGAAGGAAATTACGTCGTTGGCCCAAGCCGTTCACATGTGCATCCAATTGTCCAGCTGATTCACTTCCAACACCCACAAGTTATACACCAACAGCTCTGAGCAGCGAACGATTAAAAGGATAGCTTAGCTTAGCAGCAAACCTGAACTGTCTTGAGCTGTATCCGCTCTTAATGCCATCCAACTTAAACCACGAAGAAAGTCAGCATTAAAAAACGTTAATATAAACAGCAGTTTTTTATAGCTAGAGGAAAAAAATATCAGCACAACTAAACGTACTTTTGCTCGTTTTAGATCTATCCGGACTGTTAAGTTGCATTATCTGCTATCATAACATGCCATCTAAAATACGAGCTTTTCTGTAAGCCGGTCATTTTCTTTATTCATCCTGATGGTTTAAATGTTGACAAAACAGCGACGTTTATCCTAACAGCCTCCAAAATGACCGCAAAGCACAACAACTGGGTGAAATTGTATCCGATGCTGGTGTCCCAAACCAATCCTCAGATATAAGAATAAGAGGAGTTGATTAAGCTCAAGTCGATATTCGATATTGGACCGCCTTCGTGGCTTCGGTCCAGCATAAACAACGATAGCATCACACGAGGCGCCAAACGCTGCTAAGCACCATTAAACATGGTAGCGCACATGAGAGGAAAGCAAAATAGCCCTATCACCCACTCACCCACGCGTTTTTCCACACGCCATATTGCATTCAACTGTTTCTTGTTGGGGGAAAAAAGAAAAGGAACCCTGAGTTTTAACTGCACTTTTGCAGCTAATTGTGGTTGCAGTAGGGTACACTGGGATACCACCAACCCGGGGGCTGGAGGCTGATCATGGACTCGATAACACATAATAGCAAATAGTTAGAAAAGTCCAAAAGTGGAACTAAAACCATTCAACTTCAAAACACAATCGCAATAATCACACAAGAATGACGTGGACTACAAAGGTGTTCTTATACCATGCCTTTATTCAGCTTATTTACAAATGAATTTATAAAAAATATATACCTAAAGAATTTGTAATATTTTACATTTACAATTAATTACTTTGTTCACATATTTGAGTGTGATTAATGTACTGCAGTATTTTTTATTCTTTTTTTCGTTTTTCATTTGGAAGGTATTGCTGAGGAGAAGTAACCAATAACATTACACTATTGCCCAGGCAGGTCAACCCTCGACAATGGCGATGCAGTCGTTTTTATAAATAGCGTAGACATACAAGCGCGTGGAGGAGCAAAAGACCAACAACCAGCCACCAACACAGTGCGGCACGACAACAAGTTGCAAAAAAGTAAAACGTTACATTCATTTCAGTTTCAGAAAAAAAATGCGTGGTAGATGAGAAGCCAGGCCTGGACTGTCACAGAGGGCCGAGCCAGAGCGGGACAAGGCGCTGAGAGGAAGAGGAGCGTGTGAACTTACAGAGTCTGAGTTCTTGAAATGCGCTCAGCTAAATGCGCTGCTAGCTTTAGGAGAGGAGGCTGTGCGCTTCCCGGGCTATGAGGATGAGGTAGGCTGAGGGAGGCTGAGGCCGTGGATGCTGCTCAGAGCCTCATGCTGCTGCTTACTGAGAGGACTCGGGGGTTTTCTGTCTCCTGGGAAGAGCAAAGAGCAAAAAGGAGACACGTTTAGAGAGAGAAAGACACACTCTTTAAAAAGATGGTTCTTCAAGGGTTCTGTAGTAAAGAAAAATGGTTCTTGACAACAACATCATAGCAACAGCAGAACTGCTTTTTTTTCCTTTTGGGCTTTATAGAACAATTTTGAAAAGGTTCTATACAGAACCATAAACAACATATTGAAGAACCGGTTTACCATGCATAGAACCATTAAGTATTTAAATGGTTCTATATGAAACTAGAACCATTCCCTTTGCTGAAGAAGCCTTGAAGAACCATCTTTTTAAGTGTGTAGATAAATAGATAGGCAAGTTGTAATTATATTCCTGCAGCAGCACGATACACTTACAGAATAGACCTCATTTAGAGCAGTTACCCATAAACCCTTTCCCTCATAAGAAGAGTGATCTGAACGACTATGTACATAACAGTCGTGTGCAAAAGTTTGGGCACCCCTGTCAAATCACATTTTGTCGATTTTTTTTAAAGTGAATTTAAGTTAACACACCCTCTACAGGGCACACACTTAAGTGTGGCATTTTTCTACATTTAGCGCACGATTTCTGTTTATTTGACCCATTGGTATATATAAAACATTTGCACAGGCCACATTTTTCCCAATATGTTAAATTCAGCGAAAAAACAGTAATTGTGCATAAAAATATGCAGACGTGTGTTCCCTGTAGAGGTGTTCACCTTTTTTAAAACAACAAAACATATCGTATGATCATCAGAGCATAAGAGGTGCCTAAACTTTTGCATACAAATGTGTGTGTCTGTGTGTGTGTGTGTATATATATATATATATATATATATATATATATATATATATATATATATATATATATATATATATATATAACTGACCAAATAATACATCTAACTACAAGCGCCAAGACAAGCACGAAAAACAGTTCTATATGCAAAGCTTTGCAAATCACACATAGCAGCCATTCATAAAGCGGACTTACTCGCGGAAGGCAGGACATATGAAAATCTATTCGTTTATATCTCTGTATTAAAGCCCAGCATGACTCCCTCCAAGCGTCATTAATCAGCCATAAAACTTCATATGTTCATAAACAGTAATATTTTCGTGATGTCAGACCCTGTTAGTTCATATGACGTAGGCCACACCGCAAGAGCCAGCTGAGATCAGGACACAGCAAGCTGACCTGACATGAACTCCTGCGCTCCTCATCAAACCCTGTGCCATCAGTCAAAAGCTTCTTCAGCGATAGTAATGTTTACTGTTGGAGTCGAGCACCTGCTCTGTGTCGCCATCCAAAGACACTTTGACACGCGAGCGAAATGAGACTGAGAGTAATAAAGGCTTTTGTCATACAGCACTGAGCATCGCTGCTCTCTGAAACAGGATTCGATGTTTTAACGTAAAAAAAGGAAGTAACTCGGTAACCTGAGTTTACTTTCACTTAGCTTTCAATAGCACGCAAACAGATCAGTAATCTCTGATTTGCATTCTGTCAACTTATTATTTAAATTTAAAATTTAAAAAGCATTTTAAGGCAACCTGGTTACTACATAAAAAAACACTGAATTATTTTTACACTGTAGTGAATGTTTTTAATTGTTATTTCCTTAAAACAGTAATTACATAACAGCGATATACTAATACAGATGTGTTTCCAGTTCAGTGAAGTTCAGCAGAAAAGTTTTCGAAATAAAACCATTATTTGCATCATGTCTTCCAGTGTTGCTGGTGTCCTAAACCAGCCAAGAGCTTTGTAAAATTTCTACTAAACGCAATCGCCTGTTACGAGCTGATACACTATCAGTTCTGCGTCTAAACGTGCGCGTTTAACTGTTAAGATCGTTTAGATTAGCACGCTGATGACTTGCGAAACTGCAATCACCTTCCATGCTTTTGGGAAACACAGTTCTGATCAGTTAGGACTTCTGGGTGGGCTCGAAATTAGGGAACGAAAAAACAAAACAAAACAAAAACACAGCTGCATAATGAGATAATGCGCAATCATCAACATATGGACAGGATATCAAATCAGATGGTGCCTACCGTCTCGTGTAGCATGTTTGAAGGGCATAGCAGAATGGATGTCCCCCGAGTGGATGGCCATGCCGCTGCCTGGGTGGGAGAGGGTCGCCCCCTGAGCCTGCCAGTGGGGACCCGGGCCCACATAGCTACCTGCTGGGCCACTATAAACCCCATACTGGTTGGAAGGAGAATAGGCACATGGCGGAACGTAACTAGAGAGAGTGGAGGAAGGCTGAGAAAACACACACACACACACAGATATTTAGATATGTAGTCCAGCGTACAACAATAATTTCCAAGTATTCCATCACCTCAAACTAAAGAAGCTTCATCGTATAAACGCTCCACACTGAGATGTCATTGGATCAGTGCACCGGCTGTGTTTAAAAGCCCTTACCTGAGGGTACTTTATGTCCGAGTCAATAGACGACTTGTCTATTCCGTTCACTCCATGCGTGGGGGGAAACGTGGCTCTGTTCACACTCCCCCAGTCCTCCATTTTTGGTGCGTACCCTTCAGCGCCAGCAATAGCTGGATAGAAAACAGACATTTCATACAAAACCACATTTTGGGCTTCTGTAAGCTTTAGAAGAAAGAAACAAGCGTTAATAATGACGCTTACTAACAGATAATAGAATTTAAAAGAACACGTTTAATTTAAATTTAAATGCTCTTCAAATTTAATATCCACGTGTATATCATGTGTATTTTAATAATTTTCTTTGAGAATTTCTTCGAGGAAGCGTCGAATTGCTTGAATGCGATTTTATTAAGTAAATTATATTTATTTAAAATTAATTGTGTTTTATTATAATATGAGGAATTAAGCTGAAATAGGAAATGTAAAACATACGCTTGCCAAACAGTTTGCTCACCAAAACTACATACATCAAATTTCTCGAAAAACAAAAATTCTGGAAAGCAAAAAGAAAATTCTAATAATTATAAAAATTAAATGCACAGATTTTAATGTAATGATTGTCTTATGAGTAGAATCTTATTTCATTGTGCACAATTCGAAACTATTGCAGCGTGACTCGTTGCTACTTGCAGGCTTAGATGCTGCTTGCATGTTTGTGGGAGAGTGGCCTGCAAAATCGAGGCCTACACGGTCGCGTTCTTGCGCTCGCTAAACGACGGAAGGACTTTATTTTCTCTTTTTTATTTTTGTCAGTGAATTGCACAGGGTGTAGTATTTTTAGGAATGCTGTAGAATGTTCTTAGGTCTAAATCGAGCTGGGACAGTAGGCCTCGTGTAGATGTAGTAGAGGAGCTTCGCGGTCAATAACTCAACAGACTTTTTATTATTATTTATTAAGAAATGTAAACGCCAGCTAGTCTCACCTGTCGGGTCCATGAAAGCTCGGATGCCCAGTATATTGCTGACCGTGTGCGCTGAAGGCCACCCGCGGGACAGGCTCACATGTCCGCCGGTGACTGGGACGCCGGGAGGGTTGCTCATTTTAGTCCCGGAAGGGGACATGGCGTTGGGGTAGGAGTATGGATATAAATGGTTGTAAGAAAGGCTCGGCTGCGGCGGTGCCTGCTTGCCAGCCTCGTACTGGTTTGGCTGGGAGAGGTTCCCGATTTTGTTCCGTAAAATCCGACTGATGGAGCTGACCGAGGGCACGTTGTATTTGTCACATACTCCATCTGCTAAAAGTCGGTCCCGAATCTCCCAGGCGAAAATCCCGGGGTCTGCTTGTTTGTATTCCCGTATGCTTTTCACCACGTTGGGCGTCGTGACTCGGGGCTTGCTGCCTCCGATAGCGCCCGGTAATATAGAGCCGGTCTCGTTGTATCTGGCCAGGATCTTGCTCACACAGCCGTGGGAAACGCGAAGTTGCCTACTGATGTCACAAGGTCGGATCCCGAGCTGGGCTAACTCCACTATTCTTAGCCGTATGGCGTTGGGCAGGGGTCGTCCGTTCACAAAAACCCCTCCTAACTGGTTCACCTCCCCGTAAGTTTGCTCTGGAGGAGAAAACACAGGCAAAGCTGGATTACAGCGGCTAAAACAGAGCAGAGAAACAAGAATTCGCCCATCAGCTCATCAGATAACAGGCGAAAGGAAAAATGGCGATCCTCTGCACGAGCTATAATGCTAGGTGATATCTTTGAGCATTGATATTGTAATACGTTTCGGTGTGTTACATGCAGGTTGTACCTATAGGCTACACATGTATGTAAACTGATTGCTCTTTAGCTGCGACCAGCAGCAGCAACGATCAACTAACTTTTAAACACATGCATCTTCGGACGAAACAGCGTACAGAGACTCGACCCTGACTTTCAGGCGTTATGCAGGCATGTAAAGAGAGCTCAGCTCCTTTCATCCCCCTGCCACTGAAGCATGCATGATGTGGACGAGGGCTCACCCATTTGTCCGAGCTTTCGTGATGCTTTCCTTGAAACAGTTCCCCCTTCAATGGCTGAACGCGCTGCCTCCGCCGCATGCAGTGTGGAGAGCTCAAAAGTGCACCAAAAATATCCGCAGACCACCTCTCTGCCCCTCCACGAGCAGAAACGTTAGAGTTCCCTCGGACGAAGCGGCCAGACTGCTCTTCATTCGTTAAAGGCGAATTTGTGCGATCCCGCAGGCTGAGGTTTGCTCGGATTAATTTGAGGCGTCCTCCACGTCAATATCTCCGGTTACGCTGCGAGCTGTGGTCTCATTTCATTGGTCCTCGAGTATTCGCAGAGGCTGCTCCGCGAAGGAGCCATCCGGTATGCGTAATTTAACCTTTTGAACGGGCTAATTCAGATTAAGGGGGCTGGACATGAGGGAGTAAGACCTAACCTGTGCCAAAAAATAACGCAAGATGGTTTCATATGAAGTTATCACACCTAGAAGTGGCAGAGCAGTCTATAGGAGAGAGGTCTGTAGTCTGCAGTAGAAATGCATATGTAATGCGTACTAATGCCCACAGTGTCTGAAAATGGAGGTACGTTTTTCATTCATTAAGGTACAAACTATGTAAATGTGTCCTTAAAAGTACACCAATGGTTTTGCGGTCCAACTGTGTAAGTTTTTTTTCCCAGATAAATGGTGCATATCTGTGCCTTTTCATAACATAATGTTTTAAAACAGAACAATAAAATAAAGAGACAAGACAGTGTGTGGAGTCAGCACAGCTTAAAAACTATAGAATTTCAGTGAAATATGATACAATTATGCTCCTTAACGAAATTTAGCCTACCACCTCAGAAAAAAGGTGCAAAACTATCACTTGGGCAGTACCCCTTTTGTCACTGGGCTGGTACGAGATTTAGTCAGGGAACATAATTGTACTATAATCCTTTGAAATTATATTTTCTATAGTTGTATTGGCTCCACACACCCCGTCTCGTCTCCAGGCCTTTTTATTGTATTGTTCTGTTTTAAAACATTAGTTTATGAAAAGGTACAAATATGTACTTTTCACCTGGGAAAACTTATTTAAGGTACAAAATTGGATCTTAAAACCACTGTTGTACCTTTATGGGTACATTTACATTGCTTGTACATTGATGAATGAAAATGTACCTGCACAGTACCTTTATTTCTAACAGTGTACTGAACCTGGAGGGTACCACCCAATTAACAAGAGGGGTACCACCCCAGTGTCAGTTTAGTATACCTTTTTTTGCTAAGAGTGTATGACGTTGAAGAAGAAAGAAGCAGTATGCAATACATTTGATATACTTGAGACGAATTAGACGTTGCGATTCTGCTTTACCCATGAGAAAAACACACAAATGGGTGCAACAATTAAAGTAGATGTTCATATGAACGTGTGGTTTTTATAAAGTGAGCATTTGGAGACAAATTCTTACAATTTTTATTTGATAACTTTTAACTTAAAGATACAATGGAGCCCTTTCTTATTCTAAAAGTACTTTGAATTATTGCTTATTTATGCCATGTTTTGGCATGAAATGATGCTTTTGCTGACCTCTCATGCTATGCATAACTATGCTCTACGGGGTGGAGGTCATGGGCTGTGAAGCTGCACATACTTTTCAGTACCTGTAGCAGTGCATGCGGTGCTCTAAGTCAGGCCTAGAAGTACTAAACCTATATACGGTACTGACCAAATTCCAAGAGTCTGCATTATCACAGCATGTCCTCAGTGTTTCCAGAGGATGGAAAGAAGGTATAGTTTATTAGCTCGCAAAATGTCACTTGTTAAAGTTAACAGTCGACCCATTGGTAATAAGGAGCAGTGTCACTATCCTACGTGACTGTAGTTCACAAGAAGTCTTTCACACATGGAAAACATCAGATCGAAGCGTAGCATAAACTTTCATTTGTTTAATAAGTGGCTCCAGAAATCAAGAACTAAAAACGGTGTTAGTCAAGGTGCTGAAAATGCATGGAAAAGCATAATGGGCCTGAACAGTCATCCGTTCAGTGGGTGCATCCAGTCGCAGCTGACGTCGTATATCTGGTAGTGATGGTACTGTATCAGCTGAAGGTCAAGAGCGAGATGCTGGCTCGAAAAGTATGACCATTAAAACACATATGTACTTTTGCCATTTCATGTCATGGCCAACTACAGTGTGCCTAGAGTTACTCGAGCGACGTCAGTCTCCCCCGTCTGGATGAAATGGGGATTGCACCCCATTCCAACTGACTGGATGCACTATGAAGACATGAGAAGATGAACGGAGCACCAAAAATGCGGAGGACTTCTGTAAAAAACAGCGACCGTTCAGACGATTTGAAGCTCGACCGCAGCAGACGTTCAGGTAGAAATGTAAATTTCCTCAAGAAAAGTCGTTTTCATTTGTCTGCAGAACGGTTACAGGAAAAGTTCTTTGCTGAGTTGAAAGCGTGTTAGTCCTGTACTGAACGGCGCGAGTATGCATGTAGTATTGCTCTCTCTTTCTCTTTCTCTTTCTCTCTCTCTCTCATTCGACTGCTTATTAATTCAGACAGACTTAGATAAAATAGACTGGCGAGTTTATATGTGGTCAGATAATTGTTATATATCACATGTCCATCAGAATACATAACGTTCGGTTGATGACATTTGTGAGGAAAAAGATTTGTTCATGCGGTGAGGAAAATATGTCTGTTGGGAATTTGGAGAATTTCACTAATTTTAGGCAAAATAAAGTCAATAATGGTTTATATCTTAATATGTATTATTTTGATGAAATTTATATCTCAATATTTATCATTTTGATGACTATTTTGCATTAACTTTTTAAAATTAGGCTTTAAGCTCTAAGAGCCTGCAGTGTTTTCAAATCACACAAAAATAAATTGAATAATAATAATAATAATAATAATAATAATAATAATAAAATATTCGTTTGCTTACAGCTTAAACATGTCTTCATCATTTACTTATATCTTAATATCTTATTCTATTTTAATACGAAATAATGTGCTGCCTACGTTTGTTGGCCCTTAGGATTAATTCTTTAAATAAGCTCTAAAATAATTCGCGTCGAATTAATCTAATATAGGCAATAAATGCTTAATGCACTGTCTGACTATATTTGTATTATTATATATTTCGATCAATTAGAATTTTGGGGAAACAATAATAAAACATGGAACATCTAGAGTGTATAAGTTTTGAAAAAATTGGGCCACTAAACCATTATTGATTTTACAGAACATGTTTAAGTGCCACTTATCAATATGAATTGACACAGGGCTTAAAATTCACTGGATAAAGCTAATGAAATACATTATAGATTTCAATGCTTTTATGTTCATGAGAAATCCTGCAGTCTAATATTGTTAGTCATCTTGTTTCCAAACATGCTTTAAGCATTTCTCATTTCTAAAATGTAGCCTAAAGCGGAGCCTATTCTCATTTCTCACTTTTACACGCATTACAACATTTATGGACGTTATCGAGCTCGATTGGGAAGTCATATCCCCACGGTTTCAGAATCATGTCCCCTCCACTGTAGTCCCGTCCCTTCTGATGCGACCTCTGTCTGTGGGCTCTCAGGGGAGCAGTTTATCTTCATTCGAAGGAATAAACTTTAAATAGGCTCGGGATTCCCAATCCCAGTGGATCCCATCAGGACTGCAGTGTAAGACCATAAAACCATTTTCACCCCTGGAGATGGTCGCACGGGTGAATTATGATATAACAATGGAACATGGTCTCATAATGGACTTGGCAGCTCGTATTAACTGTAAGTTACATATCATTAGGCCACCAGTCATCCATAATTATTAATGCAATGTTCGGATCCATTCTCGTGTAATCCCCAGGTGCAACAACGGTGTAATCCTCACTGTTCTTAGTGTATTGACTGAATCTCTCTCTGCTATTCACTCACTGCGAGAAAAAGAGATACAGTAAACCAGTTTAGGAGGTAAAGCGGAGAGAAGGTGGTCTTTGCAGGTTTACATGTGGCTTTGCTTTGTTTTAGACGTGGCTCCGCCAACAGGATCTTACACGTATGTTTGGAAACCGTTCCGCTATCGGCAATCAATGGAGCCGGGCCATTTCTCAGCTTAATGCGTCATGCTGCATATGAACCACTGCAATGTGTCTGCACTGACACTGTTAACACGAGGACGTCGTAAAATTCTCATCAATCTCATTCTTATTGCTTTTAATGGCTTTAAGAGAGAATGGAGGTGCCGCAGAAATCCACACACTCACACTCAGGCACACACACACACACACACACACACACACACACACAGCTACACACACACACAGATCTGTAATTCGGTTGTCAAAATAAAATCAAGATATTTTGCAGAGCATACGCAGAACACTTTCTATCAGTTTTTATACCAACAAATTGCTGTAATGTGTCTCTATTCCGTTCAGACATCACTGTTGTAAACGTTTCAATGGCAGATGCGTATAGCATATTTTCTACATGATGTGGTTTCAATTTTCTTTTCCCCCCTCTGGATGGTCCACGGTGTTTTATTGAAGACCCATTCTGCCTCCGGTTTTGATTTAGTGTTTGTGAGTTTTCCGATCTCACTTCCCTGTATGGAAACTGTTAGGCCAGGTCTGGATTGCGTGCTTTAAACAGACTAAGATCAACGTGGAGTGAGGAACATAAAACCCAATGTATGAAATGTAACCTGCACATCATGCAATAGCATCCCCCTAGCTTCTCGGGGTCTTCCATTATGTTAGCTGTCATTATAGTGACGGATAAAGTGCCTGCTTGATTTAACCGCTTTGCTTAATAATGGTAAATGCTGGAGTAATAATAATAATAATAATAATAATAATAATAATAATACTTCTTCTTCTTCTTCTTCTTCTTCTTATTATTATTATTATTATTATTGATGTTTGAACACACACACACACACACACACACACACACACATATATATATATATATATATATATATATATATATATACATTTCAGGTTGACAGGAGGAAGAACATGCTGCCTCACTCCAAATGTACGATATAGACAGGCCATCCGTTCAAATGCTGTCGCTAAAATTACTGCTTATATTGACAGTTCAACGACGATTAATAGATCATCTGCACTGGCGCCAACAGATCCACTACAGAACTGATAACTGTGAAAGAAAAGAACTCATATCCAGCCATTCCTGAAAATCTATGAACATTTTACGCGTATATTCGTAACACTTGAATGAAATGACTGGATCAGGCTAGAAGGTCGTGAATTGTTAAACCTCCATGTTCCCTGCATCTAACGAGAGAGAGAGAGAGAGAGAGAAAGAGAAAGAGAAAGAGAAAGAGAGAGACCGCATGCCAGCCCCAAACAGCCTAGTTAATTACTTTTGACCTTTACAAAAATTTCTCCCCTATGGAAAACTAGCATCTAATTGGAAGGGGTGGAACAGTGTTAGGCATAGGAGGAGAACACAACACAGAACATTTTCAGATGGAGCGAGAAAAGCCAGTCTATAGTGTCGACATGTATGCATTTATCTCCAATGTTCTATGACAGTGCTAGAAGCAACGCATGTGGGCTTCATTCAATGCAGAGTGTTCCATCCATCTTCCATCTGCAGGTTCTTCTACATTATCTTTGCATTTTCTTTGTTTTGTTAGAGATTCATGATCTGCTGCCATGTTGGGTGGATTGTGCTTCTGCATACTGGAACAGCTGGACTGAGCCAAATACACTAATGGTGAGTGGGCCAACATTAGAGAGAGAGAGTCAAAAATGTTTGATACTGAGAAGCTAGTGCTTCAGTTCATCAACAGCTTTGCTAGGTTATCGATACTGGGTATGGATACTGTGAAGAGGACAGGAAAGCAGCGCTGAAAGAAAAGCCACAGCTTATATGGTTTCACAGACTGAATTTTGCAGAGAATGTGTTGTGGATGAATAGTGTTGATGGATGCTGACATTTGTTTGCAATGCATCAGTCTGTCAGTGACATACATTACTATGTAAAAGACTTAGTCACCTGAAAAATCTATATTTAAACAGTAATTTAATTGGGAAGTAAGCATTTACTTTTTCAGAAAAGAACACTAATATTAGAATAAATATAAATAATATTAATACAGTAATTTTAATTATAAATAAATAAATAAATAAAAATTTTAATTTTATGTGTGTCAGTGTTCTTAGCCATTTCCAAACCTCTCCTCAAGGAATCTGGTACTTGGTTTGGCTCAACCATATCATATCATGCTGAACTTTAACAAATTCATGTGCTCACAGGGAGAGTCAAGCAAAAGTCTAGAAATCTGTGTTCTTGTAACTAGCTTGTATCAAAGAAAATCTTTTTACTTTTTTTTTTTTACCTATATTTATATATTTTTTGCATTTATTCTACTGTTATATAAAGGGGTACTGGAAAAGTTTCAGTGCCTCAGATTTTTGCACAGTATTTTTCAATTCGTTAATTTTTGCAGCACAACTTGCAAATGTTACATCATCACTTTATAGTGACTAAATTCAAAGGGTATCTTTGTAGCCTGGATTCAGACTGTGTGCTGAGCAGCTAATTAAAACCAATCCATAACATTCATTATAAGCCATAATTAAATAAGAACCATGTAGCACCACAGATATGGATTAGTATTGTATTGTTATTGTATAGGTGTATGAAGTAATATACTAGCCTTCACCACTTTCACGTGTCCAAACAGGCACAATTACAGCTTTTTTGGCCCTGCAGCTATTGTTGTTCATTTTCTCTTTTTATTATCTACTTTTTCTTTTTTTCTAATATATTCTGGCCTTTTTTTTTAAATAATAACTTGCGTAATAAATTAAGTAATAAATGAATTATTAGGTCAGTGAAGTCAAGTGAAGAATCGTCTTTCTTGGTGCAGCACTAGAAAATCTAGAATCAAAATGTTTACTTACTTCCTTAAATTGTATTTAAAATCCTGGAATCCTGAAATAATTACATCATCAATTGCAAAGCCAGTTTTACAATTATTTTGTAATTTTGATTAATTATGTAATTTCTCACCAAGTGAATTACTAAACAAGCATCAGTGGCAACATCTATGAGTCCTTTTGAAGAACGTTTTTTCATGTCACTTTTAGCCCCAGTTTCCAGGTAACACTGTTGCCAGTAGAGGCACAGCCACAGCAATGAAATCAGCCCAGTAATCAGGAATTAGAGAAGGGGAGCATTTCAGATATATTGCAGAGTTTTCTTCTGGCAACTCAAACAACCACAACACTACATGATTCCACCAAAGAATTAGACTGAATGATATTACAAAACTCATGAGATGATGCAGAGTAATTGTTGCTGTACAGTAACATAAATTGGTACCCCTAACTACCTAGCTATCAAGCCCCTAGCAACTGCATTTATTTACATTAATGCTGAAAAACAACATGAAAAGCAAATGTATAACTTTCTGGTATGAAGCAAATTGCTGTACTGACTACACATTATTCTCAGTAAGTCTACATGCTCAACACCGTCTGTAATGAGCAGTGTTTAGTGCATACTGTTGACCGTTGACTGAGATATTCAGAACTGCATGAAATTCAAGGTGTTAAATTCAAACCATACAGCAGAAACGTTGTAACAAGCTACATATACTGAAAATTAGCTAGGCTGTTGCAGCAGAGATCAGGGGGCCAGACCTATTCTCTCAGTTTGAAGCTCTGTGCCGCATAAGTGGAAAAAAAATCCCCATACACATCCAGTCAAAATGTCAAGCTAGTTTTGTAGCTATGTTCAGGTGACACAATAATCTCTAAATGTTTATTTTGTGATCCTTTTGTTTTTTTGTAGAATGTTTATTTCATATTTATTTCAAATGGATCACATTCATAGATAATTGTATTTGTATTGTTGATAATGAGGTTGACATGATGGCTGAACGCTACAGCGATTACTGGTAGATCCTGTTGACTTTTCTTCACAAGTTATGATGTATACAAGCTGAAAATGCTGGCAAAACATGCACTGTGCAAAACTGGGCAAGCCAGCCTGACAGCTGTGACGCTGCCCAATAGCGACACTTGAGGTAATTCAAAGTGCCATTGACAGACACCTTTGGAAATACATGGTGGCCATTTTGAATGCTATGTCTCAGTATACCAGTGCATGGCAGTGACTGAAATCTCCTGGGAAATATAGCAGCCAGAAATTGCTTTTAAACACTCATCATAGCCTCATGGCCAACAGCCACCAAAGACCACAATAGTCGACATGCGTAAGCAAGAATAAGGGATTAATTACAGAGGAATTCCCCAGTATTTCAAAATGTGCTTTTAGTCATTAAGGTGTAAACAAGGTCATTCAGTAGTTTGGTTTAAAATATTCCATTCTAGAATAACTTACAGAATTGTTCACAGTAGTGGTGATAGGAACCAGACATATAAAGCATTTAATCCCTCTTAAAGCTACATCATGCAAAGCCATTACATAAAATGATTACAAGTATTTCCTGATGCCAGAGACCTTGTTTTATGTTAATTTTGATTTAATATTTTTTACAATGCATTCATAGTGAAGAGGTACATGTGGGGGTTATAAGGAAAAATAGTCCACAAAGAAAACTTTTATGTATTTATTATTTATTATTATTATTATTATTATTATTATTATTAGTAGTAGTAGTAGTATTAGTATTATTATTATTGTTGTTGTTGTTGTTGTTGTTGTTGTTGTTATCAACATTACATGTAAAAATGTCTGACATGTAGGTTGCTTTGGATAGAAAATAAAATGGCTGCATTTGCATTGTAGTTGTCGCAATCCCTCGTTCCTATCACCACCACTGTAAAGAAATCAGAGTCAGTAGATTTCTCTACCATGCACCATTTCATCAGACCACCCTGAATGACTTTGTTTACATCTCAACAATTTATTTATGCATAAAGTTTTTTTTACAAAATGGGTGGGATTCCCTTTTAAGCTCATTTAAACTAATTTAGCGGCCTCAACCTGACATAGAACCATAATTCTCTGGTGTCTTTATTATGCTGGCTCTCACACACAAACAGTATAGAAATGATGGATTGATTCTTACAGTAGCTTCCTGTTCTAAAGATGTTTGCATTTTCAGTGGGCTTTCCCAATGTGAGATCCTGGGTGCAAACAGAAATTCAGATTTCTTAGCAACTGTGCACACTCAGAAATAAAGAGGAACAGGGACAGGATCTCTAAAGAGATCTGTCAGTGTTGAAAATGAGCCAGAATGAATGAATCTTGAAGTGAGCCTGCCTCCATTTGGGTTACTTGTGAAGATTATTACCACTAGGAGGCGCCTCTTCTGACATGAGAAATAGAACCTTTCTCTTATTCTTAGACTGGAGCAGAACCCATGATGTCATGTATCATATGGTTCCCAGGGCCTTTGGATGCAAACAAGCCCAGGAGCATCACATACTCAGCATCATATGTCACATCTGTGCTGAGGATCTTTTTGCATGACTGTTGCTCTTTTTTATGCCAGACTTGTATCTTACCACAAAATTGACAGTGTCCCACTGTGATCCTTGGAAAGCGCTCTGTCTGACATCCTGTGCATAAAGACTAAAGCAGTAAAAAAAAAGAGCTGTAAAAAAGTTTTCATAACACTTTAAATCAATTTACCCGATACCAGCTGCTACGATCTTTCTTCAGTCATTATCTTTATCACTTTAGCCAACCAACAATTAAAAAAAAAACTGGACAAAATTATGAATTCATGTTACATACTGCTTCATTTACCTGAATTCTCTGTTCTAAGAGTTTCATTGAGAAAGGAGATTTACCTAATGGACAGAGGAATCCACACTGCTTCCTCAGTGCAAGACAAATTGAGGTTATTGCATAAATCCCTCAGCTGATAGCAGACTGAAATATCATACAGAGCGTTTAAAGGGAATTGTACCCATTTTTCAAAATGTATGCGTAATTAAATTGAACAAAATTGTTGAGATGTGAACAAAGTCATTCAGAGTAGTTCAATGTGAAATAAAGCACTGTAGAGAATGCTTACTTATATATATATATATATATATATATATATATATATATATATATATATATATATATATATGATCCCTGGTTATATAATGCAGTTGGAACAAAATCTTGTATCTCAATTTTTGTCATTTTTTAGTTCTAACATAATTTGAAGTACATGTTGCCCTTTCCATTGTGTAAAAGTTGCATGATGAACAGACCAAAATTAGCGTTGCATTATTTGGAAAGAAGTAGTACATTGATTTACATTAGGAGAAATTTTTTCCTCCTGCCTTAAAGTTATTGTTTTGGAGATACAAGGTTTTGTTTAGACATAAGTGATACATAATTTTTTTTCCATACAACTTTGGCTTAAAAACACCTGGCATGTACCTTTGTACCATGAATCCATTTTTTGAAAATTGATTTAGGGCAGAACTTTATCTCAAACCTATTATAAAACAATATCTCGGGCATCAGGCAGCATATTCATGACCAGTTCAAGTTTGTGACTTGTGAGGTAGCTTTTATAGTCGTTAAATGCTCCATCTAGTTCCTATCAACACCTCAGTGAACAATTTTGACTCAGTAAGTCTCTCTACAATGGGTCATTTCACATCAAACCACTCAGAATGACTTTGTATAATGATTTAATGTCAAAATAAAATAATAATAAAAAAATAATAAGAATAAAAAAGCGCACCCCAATTAATTTTTTCGCCTTGTTGCAATTCCTAGAAATGTACTTTATTTGCAATAAAAGAAATCTAAATATACTAAAATGTATGTCAAACATTTCATTGTTTCCTTGCACATAATTCTCATCTCTGTTTAGAGTTCAGAAATTCCATCCTTCCCAGTAAAGTCAGCAGCATGAACAGTCTTCAACTGATGTCCAGTGTATACATGTTACACTGGTCTGCAATGTATTTTCATTTAACACTGCTAATTTTGCTTATTAGACCACAGTGACACACTCAGCCATCTGATAATGAGAACTTATGTCCTTTTGCATGACAGGACAGTAATCAAGTGAGCATGACTTCCTAGAAAAATAATTATTTGAATGTATTATTAATGCAGGTATACATTAAATTTAATAGAAGAAGAAGAAGAGTACATGCATCATAAAATGTGTTGTTTGTAGAACTGGATTTTCTCTACCATAGATGTATAGATTTAATGTTTTCTTATATATATATATATATATATATTTATTTATATATATATATACAGTATCGCTAGTGCTGAAGTCAGAGGCTACCCATTGTTTACTGAATTTCCAGTCATAAAGTAAAGATAAAGATAAAGATAAGTTATTATCAGGAAAAAGAGGAAAATAGCAGAACAGAAACCATATATTTACCAAAACATTACACAGAAACCTTAACAACTAAATATAATATCACATTACACACAGTACTTAATGTGTCCACTCTTCACCTTTATTATAGCTTTCATTCTTCTCAGGAGTCTTGCTTTCAGTCTTTCAAAGAAATCTGCAGGGATATTTTTTCACACCTCCAAAGTTCAGCCTTAGAAGTTGGTTGCATTTTCTGCATCTCAGATCCAAGTACTCCCAAACACTTCCAGTGATGTTGAGGTCTGGACTCAAGGGTGGTCAGTTCATTGTTCTGAGAACACTAGCAGCTTTTTTGTTTGATTTGCAAATTTTCTTTCTCAATAACAGCTTCTTGACAGATAAACATTCTCACAGACTCATAGTGTTAAGTTGTCTTCTCACAGTGGAAGGATGGACAGAAAAACCTGTGGACCTTTTCAGATCTGAAGCAAGAGTGGAGCTTGAGTTTCTCCTCTCTCTTAAAGTTTAAAAGCTTTAAGGACCATTTATCTGGTGGTTTTGTTGTCCTGTGTTCTCTATAACTCTAATCTTAGGAAGTCCTATTTTTCACTTGTTTTCTTTCCCTTTAAGGACTTTCCCCTTCCTTATTCAAGTAGACTGTCTTATATCTGATCTCCTCAAAATGTCTATCTAAAAATGAATAGCTTAATATACAGTATTAAAAATCATGGTCCTTCACAGGTTCTTTAGTAAAGAAAATGGTTTTATGTAGAACCATGAACACTCAAAGAACCATTTTCATGATTAAAAGGTTCTTTGCATCATGAAAGTGTTCTTCAAAGTGATGAAGAATATGCTGTAGATGGTTCTAAATATGATCTTTTTGTAAAGGGCTCTATATAGCACCAGAACGGGTTCTTCTATTGTTATGATTTTAAGTTTATAAAAATTGAAGAACCCTTTTTGGGGCTATTTAGAACCATTTTCAAAAAGGTTCTATATAGAACCATCTACAACACATTCTTCATCATGCTGAAGAACGTTTTCATGATGCAAAGCATCCTTCAATCATGCAAAGGGTTCTTTGAGTGTTTATGGTTCTAAATAGAACCATTTTCTTTACTAAAGAACCCTTGAAGAATGTATTTAATTGCCATTTTGACTGGAAATGAAATGAAATACTATTGCACAGTGCTGTATATTGCAATTAAAAGGAAGATTCAAAAAAGTATTTTTCAGGAATCGGTGCTTGGTATTGAATGTTTGTGACTGATGCCCAGCCCTGGGAACCTGAAAATCACTAGTGAAGTCTTGGCAGAGTATGAGGATGGAGGGATGTATGTTGTTTGTATGCACTGCTTTACTGTAGAACTCAAGGTCCACTGCAAGGAGAGGCTGTGTGATATCATTTTCCTCCAAGCCAAAATCAAGGCCTCAGACATGCCTTTTTTATGTCAGACATAGGGGTAGTGTATGCATCTGACAGCTTCGCCTTTCAAGATTAATGAGCTTATGAAAACCTTGTGTCTTCCCTCAGAAGCCAGACTCGATATCTGTCAGTGTGACCAGCATAATAACCCATTCGTGACATTGGAATCCAAAAGAAAAATTGAGCATTGATGTCACAACAATCTTACTACTATCATATACACCCTCTAACACTGTGTGTGTGAATTCATGTGTGTGTGGGTTTGTGTCTGTGTGTTATCAAAATAGCAATGATGGAAAAAGCTAAACTATAACCTCTTTTTCCTCTAAAAACCGCTTAAACTTGGTGTTAACCAAGATCATTTAAAGCATCCTGCTCACAACATTGAACATATAAAGAATGATAGAAAGGGCATGAAAGTGTCTAATAAATAAGTTAATTACTAACTTTTTAATTTTGTCACGTGTTTAGAACCGCTTTTGATTTCACTTGATTTACTGCTTAAAGAAATTCTTTTTGATGCTAGGAATTCTGCAATGTTTGATTAATAGAAGTACACAAATTAAAAATGATGTGATTTATTCATGGGTCATTGCCGCTGAGTGCTCACGGGTGAGTTGGCATGGCACATAGCTTGATAGAGCTGTTCAGTCATGAGGAGAGACATGAACAGGAACAAGAACATTTGGAGAACTCATATTTTTGATATGGAGCTAATATTTTTACTGAATCTGGCCGAATTCTGGATGCTGAATTCTCCCACCTCATTCCCACTCAGCTGCCAGGCATCTGTAAATACCATCCCTTATTTCTGCCCTTGTGTAAGTGCCAGCTGGGGCGAGCAGCCGGTTTGTTTTGGGTGATCAACAAGGGCCTTGCTTCCATGTTTCACATAAGAGGGCTACTGACTTCCTGAAATACCCACAAACCTGCACCGCTAGTCGTCTGTCATTCCGACGATTTGTTGAAAGCTGCATAAGTTAAGTCCCGTGTCTGCATAATGTCGGCTTGTTTGCGCAGTTACACATGGATTCATCAAACTTCACTCTTCTGGAGGGCAATGCTGAATAAATGCAATATCACTTTGTGGAAAAATTATATACTTAAATCGCCAACAAAAACATACATTAGAGCGGCCTCTGTTTTTAAGGTAAATGCCTAGTTAAGTTTGGATTTTTCGAAAATAAATCATGGTAGAATGTCTGTGCTATTACTGTATCTTGCAGTCACAGTGGAATTTAGTAGTCATTTAGTTACGTTACCCATTTAATGTATTTTCTGAAATGGAAAGCGATTTTCCTGAAGAGAACAGAACAAAAATATTTAAGATTTTCCTTTATGGGAAACATTTTAGCACCTTAATTATTCACAAGTACCTTCTCCCTCTGTCTCTCTCTCTCTCTCTCTCTCTCTCTCTCTCTCTCTCTCACTGTTTTGTAAAATTGTCTAGTCTGGTAGGGGAATTACAACAATAACAGATAACTGTAGAGGAATTTTTGGATAGAAATCGACCATCTTTACCTTGATGTCCTTGATGCACAGCAGCCCATCTGAACATGATAAAGAACTTCTCTATGCTCTAATGGATTTCTGATGGATTTCCAGTTCCATAGCAGAAAATAAATTGTTAAATGCATGACAGTTAGCCAAAGACATCCTCACAAGGGGATTTCCAGTGTTTGAGAAATTAATGCTTTGTTATTATATCTCAGCAGAGTGAATGTGAAAATTTCCCATCATGCTGGTGGCAGAATTGAACATGCCCTCTTCAAGTTACAACAGTTGTGGTCATAAACTAATCTGGACTTGCTGCTGGACTGAACTTGATATTCTGCACACACACATACTGTATATACACATATAGGTTATGGGTGACCAAAAGGCAACTAATGAAATGAATTTGTTCACTGTAATGTGAGTACAGCAGTTCAGCTTTCCTGTTTGGGTCATTTTGACACACAAAATATCACGCTATGTGCCGGAGTGTCAAATCATTTTACTTCTGGTGATATTGCAAATCCTATTTTGGAAGTTGGCCATTTGCAAAATTATGATAGACACACCTGTCAGCCAGTCATCTATAAAAGTTCCTTCCTCTGACAAGTGAAGAAAAGACTTTAAAACAAACCTGCAGTATTTGATTAATAATAAATTAGTGAGAATTATTACACTAAGAAATGGTGGAAAGGTGAATGTATTGTAACAACTTGCTACTGGCTGGCTTTGGCCTCTAGTAGCTTGTGAGGTGTGGACATGCTGATGGCTGTGCCAGGGGAATCATGGGAGGTGCACACCCTCTGAAAAAGGGACTATTTGTGTTGTTTATGTTGTTGTTTGTCAGTTAAAGGTATGTGGTATGCATTTATTGTGTTGTTCTGTGTCAGAGTGTGGGTTTAGTTAATGTGTTTTGTGTTGGGGGTTGATTTACCATCAGGGTGAAACCTGCAGCCAGTGGTTTAGTGTTCCCCCCATGGGTTCAGTGCTTTGTATGTGTCTTTCTGCCTTGGAGTTTAATAAAGAGCATTTCTCACAGTGTAAATCATAGTTTCCCCTGTGTCTTACTCAGCGACAACACTAGAGTATAATGCTTCATGCATGCCATCCTGATCGTCTGCAGAATGGATTTGTTTTTATTTTATTCTTGAATCTGAAAAAGTTTTAGATTAAACTGTGTGGAAGACCACACACACAACTAAACTATTAACAGTCAGACTTATGCTAGGCTAACTAGTTAGATTCTCTTAACTTTGTGACTTATAGCTGTATAAATCAGTGAGATTAAACAGGACTGTACAGCACTCACAAGATAAATATTAATGCATTCATACACATGACAATCTTTATATTTTTTGCTGAAAAGGCAACGTGTTGTCTCCTGAGCATCTAACCTTTGCTCTGACTAGCTCCAGTGTTAGTGTTAGCATTAGCTTATCTGAAGGGGTAACTTCCATTGCAAGTATAGACATGAAAACCTACCGCCTTAACATCTCAATGACTTTCCTGGTTTCATTTATGTAAGTGGTTTCCAGAATCCATTTTTTGTTCACTTTAAACTGGCCAATATACATATTTTGTTAAATGTTTTTTTTTGTTTGGTTGTTTTTGTGCTATTTAGGTTTTCAGTCTGTCAGTATAAGTGTTACGGATGCTACCACGTAACCTGCAGTGAAAGTTTGATGGATGTAGCAGCAGTAATTAATAGAGGTGGGACTTTTGCAAATGGTCAATTTCAAACTGTCCTCATAGGATGCTATTGCTTATTCCCCATAGACAGAGATGAGCAGAATTTGTGTGTAATGCCTGAGCTGTAATGTCAGAAAAGTGTCAGTGAGCCAAATATCATTCCGTGTCTGTCTTCCTGAGAGAAGAACATTGCAACAGAGGGGGGCAGAGTTGAGCAGGTGGCAAGGCTAACAACAAATGTGCACTTAAATATAAAGGTGCCAAAAAGGGTTCTTTGGAGTGATGTCATAGAATATCCACTTTTGGCCCCCTAAAGAATCTTTCAATACATAGGTCTTTCATGAAGTGTGAGTGTAAAGAACACTTTCTAGGGTTGAAAGTACCCTGTAAAGGTTATTCTTAGAGTTGTACATCTGAGCCCAGTATGATTTAGGTAAATGGCCATTATGTGATCATTTGGCCAACAATGCCTGTGACTGTTTATCAGTGTTGCTCAGAAAAAGGAAACAGAAAAATGTCTGATGTGATGATTAGATTTTAAGGAATAGATCAGGGCCTCATTTATAAAACATTTTTTTTAATTTGTCTTGAAACTGTCTGGAGAAACTCAACTGATTCTCAACGGTGTTAGAATTAGGGTTAGGATTTTGACCAGTGCTAAATTAAGGCCAGGGTGAGGATTAGGTTATACTCATTTGCAGTTATGACAGTGTTGTTAAGAGAGACTGAAGGTAAATGGTAACTGTTGGCAGCTATTGAGCACAGACATTCTTTGCATCTATTTGTACTTCATTAAGGAACACTTGAAATGGGCCTTAGACAGGAGATTTTTGTCTCAGCCACTTTTGAAATGGATTAGATCAGTGCTTGCTAAATGCATAGGGAATTTTTCTTCTTATGAAATAAAGGCTTATGGTGATGATGGGTTCCCCACAGATCCCTCTGTAGGCTGCAAACAGCTATGTGACAGTATGCACAATGGTGGAAAGAATCATTACCCTCATATGCTATAATTACAAGATTCACACCCTTTGCTGGAAATGTGTCACAAGGCAAATTACATTAATTATATTATGGCAAGTCTTACTTCATCATCAACTCATCAAAGGCTTTTGACACTTGGCTTATCTTGACTAATCGAATGGCTTGTGATGTTTTCTGAACAGCCAAAGCTTCTTACAAAACACTGATGTTACTATGGATGTAGATAAACAGTTTTATCTGAGTGTCTCCACATCCTTAGATGCACATCATCAATCTATTAATATGGCAACGTCCATATTTTAGCCTTGTTAAAGGAAGGCCTGGAAACCATAGCACTTTTAGTGCACTCTGGACTGAGCAGCTGTAAAATGATGGATCTGACTGAAAATTTGAAGAACAACTGTCTGCTCTGCTGCCTCCAGATGAAGCCCAGAGAGAAAGGCCTGGTTTTAGGTAAAAACATCTGAGGCTACATGAGAGCCAGTATCGCCTGAATCAAACCAGACTTGTCGGCACTCCTCAAAATAAAGGCGCCAAACAGGGTTCTTTGGAGCAGTTCCACAGAAGAACTACTTCTACTTCCTTAAAAAAACGTGTCAAAGGAAGATTCAATAAATAAGCATTTTTTGTAAATGAGATGTAGAGGTTCTATACCAGTTCAGTTTTTTTCATAGAACCATACCTTCAAGCTAAGTACTATTAACCTTTATTTTTCAAGAATGTATGCCTTGATTTATGCCCTTAAAAATGCAGTACAGACCACTTTCAGGAAGTTCCTTTTTATGATATACATTGTGGGGAGCAGGCTTTACACATGCTAGAAATACCAATGCTATATTATAATTAATACCACCTTTATTAGAGAAATAAAAATGTGTTCTCAATTATATATCAGCTGTTATTCTTTTCAAAAACTTGTTACATCTAAAATGATCACAAATGGATGTACAGCATTTTAAAATGGAGCTCTTCAAATGCAAACAGAGCTGTAAACCTCAAATCTACATAATCTACAATGAGGAGCAGTTTTGACAGATTGTGTGATTATTTAATGTTTGTAAAACTCCATAGAGGAGCAGCAAAGGATTATCAACTCTGTTTCCTAAATAAACAACCAGTTCTTCTCCACTGGGGCCAAATGACTGTTAGTGTATATAAAAGAGTTCATAGGAAAAGACTTGTGTGACTGAGAACACAATATAAACAGGCAAGTGGTGGGTGTGATTACTTGTCATGGTGCCCTCTTGTGCATGGAGTTGGTAGTGCAGTTCCTTTAAGAGCAATCTGTGAATCTTTCAAGATTTTATTCTATTTGCATCATCATTGCATAACATGATGATAGGCACTACCTTTTGGTCCACAGTTATATTATACTTATAATCATTTCAAATCCATCTTGACCAGGGAGGAGAAAGTACAGAGAAATTGTAGTTCAGTAAAAGTATGATTTAGGGCTGGACATTGTGACAATATGTATCGTTATTGTGATAAGTGTAATAAAGTATGCTTTTCAGAACATATCGTGTATAATAGCTGTACTTGTCGAACACTGGTCATCTGCATGTTTCATTACGAAGAGAGCAAAATTAGTCCCATTTGACTGGATTCACTACAACACAGTTTGCCAAAAACTGAATAAAAATCATTGTTTTGAGCACTACTGGTTCTTTTTTTGTCTCTTCCAACTGATCAAATGTCTATAAAAATAAATATCATGACATATTGTGTATTGTGAAAATGAGTATTAGTTTAGTATATTAAGATTAGTATTTGTATTAGTATTAATATGTTATGTTTTTGCCATATTGCCCACCTCTTGTATGGTTACTTTGCCCTCCCGCAATTAAAAGTGGAACTATGGAGTCTAAACTATACTTGAGTGTAAGTAAAAATGTATTGATGTTTAAACACAGAGACAAAAAAGGTACTGAACTGTACTTTTTGGGGTACAAATATTGTGTCTGGGGTGATACCATAAAGGACACATCTTTAGGACCTTCACTTAGAACATAACTGTACTATACTTCAGTTATTTTTTTATTTGTTTTTTTATTTCTTTTTTTTGGTTGGTTGATTGGTCTATTTAAATTGCATTGACTCCATAGATCTCATCGTGGCTCTAGTCAAGCTATAAAAAAGTAAAAATATGCATCAAAAAAGTGAATGTAGTGTACGTTTACAACTCATTTAAGGTACACACTTTGACCTCGAGGACTATAACATACTACTTGAGGGTGCAGTGGCATTGTTTGTACCAGTATATTAAAGTATACTGTATACAAAGTATACAAGGTAATTTAACAAATTTGGGCACTATCTGAACAAAACGTATCTAAACAAAATGTGGAGTGATTTTTTCTCTTGGAAATGTAACTAAGTACAAATATTTCAATAATGTTTAAGTCAAGTATAAATCTTCCAAAAATAATACTTAATTAAAACAACAAAGTAAAATTACTCTAGTATTTTCCTCCCCTACTCTTGACTGTATAACATTTTAATTGGCGTACTCTTCTTGGTTTCTGTTTCTCTTTTTAGTGCATTAAGTCCTAATAATCCCACATTTTACAGGGGTTCTACAAGTGTGAAGGCTTAATGTGTGGATGCAGTTCCTAAAGAACTTGCTGAACAGGTTGAAAGTAATACATGCTGTCTCTGGAGGCCCAGACTAAATCAAGCATGACATTATTAGCATTCTCAAGGTAACATGTTTGACTTAGCGTTAGGAATGAATTTGTCACTGTCTGCTTCTACACTAAAGATGATTCATCGTATCAGTAGCCCTTCTTTTCCCTTGCTTTCTTTCTTTTCCCCTTTGGATTAGAGCCAAAACAAGCTTAAGCAAGTCCACAGAGGGAACATTTCATTTATTCGCTTTTACCATTTTTATTTTGCCCCTCTAGTGCAATTAAAATGTACAAAGAAGACAGACTTTGGAGACAGAATGTTAGATTTTAATTAAATGCCTTCGACATATTTGATGTAGGTTTTTAAGAAAGTTTGCTTTGTTGTGCTAACTTTATTACACTAAATATGTTTAGCTGTCCATTATGAGGGAAAGGTACTTTCATATCCGAGATGATCTTTAAAACGTAATGGTCACTACTTTTCATTTACTGGTCTCAGTATAATTAAGTTTAGATTAGCATTTGGGGTACTAGGGCTCTAGAATGACCCCCCCTCCCCAATTCTTGGCATGGAAGCCTCTCTTATGTCAAGTTCTCAGGTGAGAAACGAGGTATGTGTGACGCTGTCGATAAGAGGAACTTAACTCATGATGTGAGACTCTTTTACAAAAGGCCCTCCAGCACCATCACAAAGCTTTTTACTCTTATAAACTTATACATTCTTTCTACCTTATCCCCACCACTTCCCCATCTGAATACAGATACTGATGTTTAGACAGAGAGAGAGGGGTCAGAGTACAGGGTTAGTCATACTGCAGTGCCTATGACACACAACAGCTATTAGTGCTGAACAGTGAGCTGGAGCTCTGGGCTTTACCTGCCTGGGATTCATGCTTCTGAATCTCAGGATGTAATGCTAACATTGGGCACTAAACTACAAGTACAGTTTATCAATAGCAGGTACGGTTAAGTAAAGATGAAATTCAGATTTTTTTCTGTGGCTCTGTTACTTAAATGAGTGGTCTCACATTACATTTTGTCATGTTAATGTACTGTGCAGTATATATTTATTGAAGGAGCAGATGTTTCGAAAAGCAGAAGTTATGCCCTGCATGTGGAATGCTTCAGACGGGGGTCCCCATTCCTGGTCCTGAAGATCTACCACCCTGGAGAGCTCAGATCCAACACACCTGGCTCTAATATTCAGATGCCCCTTAAGGCCTTCATTACCTGAATCAGGTGTGTTTGATTAGGGCTGGAGCTAAACTGTGCAGGGTGGTAGACCTCCAGGACCAGGATTGGGCACCCCTGGTTAATATGACTGACTAACTAGCTGTCTGTCTGTCCATCTGTCCATCTGTCCATCCATCTGTCCATCTATCTGTCTACCTATCTATCTATCTATCTATCTATCTATCTATCTATGTCTAAACATTACATTAATAAGCATTTCAATCTTACTAATGAATAAACTGATGTACATTTGTGTGTTTTATTGGTTTTCTAAGTGAAAATAAGCTATTATATCCTCTCTTGGGAAAAAAAAAATGAAATGTGGCATTCTTCTACCAATTTTATTGCACAGTTTCTATATCTTTGCTAAGTTTAACATATTGGGATTTTTTTTTCTTATTGTTTTTTCCAAATGTTAAATGTTAAATAAGTGTTTATTATGTTATAAACAGTAAGTGCTCATTAAAGTATACAGAAATGTGTTCTCTGTAGGACGTGGACAGGGGCGCTCCAACTTGCATACCACTTGCAAGCATACCACTAAATATCTATTTTACCAGTCCAAACTCTTCTTGAACAAATGCACCCCCCTCTGGACAGGAACGGAAGTAGCACATTTCTGATGTTTTGAAAAAAGCATAAGGAAAGACTAAGCATACACTTGTATTACTATCAAGCATGTCAACAATAGGAATCTCAGATTGTTTGCTTTCTTTTCACACCTGGTCATCAGCTGTCTTCAGAATGTGGAAAAATGATTTGATATTTGTTTATTTGTTTTTTTGGTACATTGGTATTCTGTTCTTCCATTCAGACACAGTTGAGTAAAATACTGTACATTTCTATATGTGATCATACTGTGTCTATTTATGAGCATTTAGAATGTGGTCAACATTTGAAGGGACAATACATAGTTAGAAATCCTTCTATATTTTGCTGTTTAGAGAGAAAGAAGAAAAGTATTTTACTAATTAGTTTTTGAATTAGACGGTTATTTAGTTAGTTGGATCATCAAATAGTTAATAATGACATTAAATCTAAGTTAGAAGTATTCTCTAAAAAAACTGAATATTCCATTATGAATGAATGACCTCCACTCATACTCTTACATGTCTGTGATCAAGCTTCTTTTCCACAACCAGTAGTTGGCAATGCAGGCTGGACAGAATGACTGGTTGCAGTCAAAGCCCTGCTTTATGAGAAGAGCTATGAACAGATGTTGGTTCATTGGCTGACCTTCATGCTGTGTTCTGTGCCTGTAATAGAATCGTGTGCTTATTTGCTAAAGGCCTTATCTTTTTCACCAAAACGCATGTTTACCATGGTTTGTAGAGAAAAAAGCTGCTCTACACTTCCTCTCACTTCTCAATGCCGTAACATGAATACTGGAATGTATGAAAAACAGTAAACACAAGATAGACAGGTAGTCTTGACACTGAGTTTACACTTCACAGACAGTTCTACAGTTAAATGGCCACAACACTACATACCTATACATATACCTTATAGCTCTTGATACTACTGTAAAAAGTCAAAGACTGAGCGCCTGAAGCTTTTTCAAATCTTAAAGTGCTTATTATGGATTTTAGATCTGGTCATTTCTCACTAATCATTTTAATAGCCTTTAGTGTAGAGTTATTAAGGTTTCCAACTGGGGCTTCAATTAACAGCTTCTGTTAAGCCCAAAGAGATGGAGTCATTTAAAAAAAAACAGTATTTTTGAGGAAAAATTAAAGTAAATATTACTTTAACTGTAGGCACGTTTAAGCATGTGGTGTAATGTCAAAGTTGTATAGGTTGTATATAGAGCAAACTAGGAGGATGTAGGCACATTTGCTTGTTCAGCCATCATACAAGCCCCAAAACATGTCTGTTCCACTTTGTCCCCATAATCTGAAGTCTCCTGAAGATCTACTCCAATGAGCTCTTTAGCCAGAAGGTGGCAGCCTTTCCTCATTCTTTCTAATAGAGGTAAAGAAGGTTTGGATGGATATTAAGATCTAATTCAGACGTGCAACATGTTCTGTCCTTTTCAAAACTCTGTTGGTGACAAAAACAGAATTTTGTACTCTCAGATAGTCTTTCTTGTGTCTGTGTTTCTTAATGCAGGTGTTAGAAAGTGTTTACTGGCTGCGGATGTTCAGGAACTGCTGAGGTCGTTAGTGTGAAGCTGATGGAAATATCCAGTATGTCACCAGCTGCAATCTATGGCAAGTGAATCAAATCTCATGGTACTGTCAATGAAAAGCATAAAACGTTCCAGATGAATTTTCATCTGGCACACTGCAGATACTGAAGAGACTGAACTTCAGTGGCTTGGCGTACTTCCTATGAGGGGTCACTGCTAGGGCCACAGATCCATCCAGCTATTTCCAGGTTCTTTACATTAGTTGGTAGTTTGCTGTGTGCTAGGTCAGTGCTTTTGGGACAGGGGTTCGTCATACAACAAGACGGTTTTGTTGCACATCTAATTGGGTTCACTGATGGCAGGCTATTGTGGTTGTGAGTTAAATCCATCTCTCGAGCTTGAAAAGAGTCGTCTGATTGATGTAACTCAGTCGATGAAAAAAAAGGCCCAGAAGTCGTGTATTTGTGATAGGGTTCACGGAGGTGTCGCTATGCTTCTCGCATCCCCCCTCCACTTTGAAAGTCAAGCAAATCTTCTGACATTGATCCTACTTTCTTCGCCTCCTAATTTCATTTCAGTCGCACACGGGTGGGAAAGCGAGGGAGCAGCCGCTATCTCAGCTCATCTTGACAGACAATTGTATTTACTATTTTCTTTTCACAAGCCAATAAAGGCGAGGCCGTTATTGCATCAGATTAAATGAAAAACTGTTTAATGATTCCAATTTATAACTCTAGAGCGAATAATGCTACGTTTAAGAGCTGACAGGAGATGATAAATGGGGCCTCATATAAAACATATTCCCCGTGAAGAATGGCTGGAGATGAATTGCACGCTGATACAAACCCCTGATAAAAAATCCCCTAAGAGCCACTAGAAGACTTAATAATGTGCTATTCATTTTGAAGTGATTATTCCTGCTTAATAAAAGCGCACAAATCAACAATATAAAATATACAGATTTGAAAAAAAATGCACTGCACCAGTTACTTTAGGGAAAGCAGGAGCTATAGGCACATCCCTCCTACCACCGTCCTTGATGTATGACTGTGTGTGAAGACTGGAACCCGTTCATGTGATTTAATGAGATGGCGATTTCCACCAGGCCATCCATCAATTGCTGGTCCTTTCCTCCGTGCTTGTCACAGCCTTCTTTGCTGCTGGGGTTTGATCAAACACTGTGAACTGAGCACCACAGCTCTTTTTGCTCATGGTTTTGTATATAGGCTACTCCATTTGCAAGTGCATGCGTATATTTTAGAGGCTTCTTAACAGCTGTCAAGTCAACAGGATGGATGGAAATAGCTTGAGTGATATTGGAAACCTGATGCAGACTAACACACAAAATGTGATATGTAATAAGCCTCCTGGGCTGCCTTCTTTCATTATAGCAAACCGTTTTCTACCATACACATAAAAATTAGGAGCCAGAAAGGGTTATTTGGATACCATACACTCTTAAAAAATGGTTCTTTATGGGTTCATTAGTAAAGACAAAAAAATCTGTATCTAACCATGAAAACTCAAAAAATCATTTGCATGCTTAAATGGTTCTTTGCATGGTGAAATGTTTCTTCACATTAATGGAGAGTGTGTTGTACATGGTTCTATATAGAAACCTTTTGAAAATAGTTCTATATAGCACCAAAAAGGGTTCTCCTATTGTTATGATGTAAAGTTTTAACAACAGAACTCTTTTTGGTGCTATGTAGAACCCTTTTCAAAAAGGTTCTATATAAAACCACATATAACACACTCTCCGTTAATCTGAAGAACGATTTCACAATGCAAAGAATATTTAAGCATGCAAATGGTTCTTTGAGTGGTCATGGTTCATTGACTAATCATTCTTAAGAAGAAATTTCTTCTTAAAACCTACTTATGCAGTATTCACAAAGATTCTGACATTCACCAATGTGTTCTTAGGTAAGAACAGAGTATACTTACAATCAAGAGCACAAAGGTGCAAACAATTCTGCGGTTTAAGAGCACATCATGAATCTGATGTAGACTTTTTCTCAGGAACTTTAAGAATAAATTTAGAAAAAAAGTAAGGACGATATTGGTGAATGAAGCTCATTGTTTTTACTAATTTTACTTCACTAATGAAGAACAATCTTTTGTAAGACTGTAAACAAACCACTAGTTCCCTAAAGAACCTTTGAAGGGATGATTGTTTGAAGAAGGGTTTTTGCAAATGAGATGTGTGTGGAAAACCTTTTTAAAAGTTTATGGAACCTCCACATGATGTAAAAGTTCTTTACCAAGTTCAGGTTTTCTAGAAGTGCACGTCCAAACCAAGAACCATTTAGAAATCAAAATAGTGTGCGCAACACTCAAGCTTTTGGTGCTGGATCACATCAGGCGGCTTGAGTTCTGTTTAGAGCCCCATCCACCTCACTCCCCACTGTTTTGTTGTCAAGGGCAACCTATGTTCATCGGTAGGACAAGCGATAATCTACAAATTTGAATGATAAAAGTGCCTGACTAATGAGAAAATGCTAATGCAGGACCGTTTGATGAAGAAACAAGAGAGGCGGACCACTTTTTCCGTGACACCTGGGTGGCAGATGAGAATGGCAGCATTGTGAGCCGAATGCAGCGGTTGGGTCCGGGTGGGTAGAGGTGACATGGAGGGTGTGTGACCCTACCTGAAGTGAAGGAGACCCTATGTAGTCCTGAAGAAGGGCAGATTAAAGGCAGAGAGCCAGAGGTTGACAGTTCTCTGTTTCTCAGTGCTGAGAATGCCAGGTGGCGATGCCTTGGTTAAAAGGCAATTACTGTGGAGAAAGGTGAAGGGTATTATGGGACTGTTTCTTCTTCAGAATTGACACCTAAGCTTAGATGTCCGTTATTGGACCTTGAATGTTGAATGTCCATGATAAATCATTCCTTTGCCCTTGAACAGAGATTCATCAGGTTAGGTAGTTTGTTGAGCTGTGCATTAACACTTGGAATCTGTATACAAGAAGAGAAATGAGGTCTTTTGAAATTGCCAGCTCCCTTTGAATTGTGTAAAAATTTTGTCATAAAGGGACTAATAGAAACTGTCCTAAATTACTTGGGATTTTTCTAAATAGAAAAAGTTAAAAGGAATCGTCTCTTTCTGCAGACCCCCTCGTGGTTCTGCAGATAGAATGGAAATTGAATCAGATATTTTTCATTTATCAAATCAAATTCAATATTTTTCCTTGTAACTTTGTGACCTGTTGGCTCTTCATGTGCAACATATTATGACTCTGTGTTAAGCTGCTAGTAAGCAATGAAGGGTGAAAAGAGGTGGGCACTGTAAAATCAAATCACATCTCTTCACAAAGATGGCTGTGTTGTGATAAACTAGACAGCACAATGGCAGCTTTCTTGATAAGAAAAAAATCATGCACAACTGCAACGATTAATAAAGGCATTTAAAAACACTAAAAAGGCTTTTAGAAATGTTGACTTGCTCACCTACAAAGACAAAAATCCAGTTCACTTCCAGTCTTGTAAATCATACACATTTCCTTTGACATATATTCCATCAGTATTACTCAGGGGAAAAAAGCATAATTTAACAAAGGGGTCTTCAAAACAGTTCTAGTATCTACTTTGAAAAAGAGTTAACATATAGTTAACATGCACAAACCCAGGTCAAGTCAAACTTTATTTATAGTTTTTTACAACAGGCGTTGTTGCAAAGCAGCTTTACAGAAAAATCTGGGTCTAAGCCCCCATGAGCAAGCCAACGGTGACAGTGACAAGGAAAAACTCCCTAAGAGGAAGAATCCTTGAGAGGAACCAACACTCTAAAGGGGAACTGTCCTCCTCTGGTCAACACCGGGTACACAGATTTTTCAAAATTTCTGCAATGTTTGTTGTTTGAGATGTAAACAGTCGTTCAGAGTGGTGTGATGTAAAATGTTTCATTGAAGAGAAATTGACTGATTTCTTTACATTGGTGGTGATAGGAACCAAGGGTCATGATGTCACAACTGAAATTATCATAGCCATTACATTTAATCTCCAAAATGACCAGTGAATCAGTGAATGTTGAGAATTTCCCTGTTAATAAAGGATTGTCTTATCTTATCTTATCTACACAATTTCATATGTAATGTTGATAGTGGTGAAAGCTTGTAATGGTAAATATAAAAAAAAAAGAAAAGAAAAAAGGTTTTCTTGGGGGACTATTTGTCTTACATATAACATCCTATATTGTGATCCTCTTAGTCAAAACACACACACACACACATACAGGGAAAACACTTATCTCAAAATGATTGACAAAGTGTCAGACATCTGGCAATTCATTTATAACCATTTCATGAAATTGTTTAATGTGAGGGAGCTTTTAGCAGCATTAAACAGTTTGGAAATCTGGTTCCAATTACAACTGCTATGAAAAATTTCTGACTCAGTATGTTTCTCTAGAATGGAGCATTTC
The DNA here is from genome assembly GCF_904425465.1 of Colossoma macropomum. Lineage (NCBI taxonomy): Eukaryota > Metazoa > Chordata > Actinopteri > Characiformes > Serrasalmidae > Colossoma > Colossoma macropomum. The sequence goes on from NW_023494803.1 coordinate 25,710,646, forward strand.
AAATCACACCACTCTGAATGACTTTGTTCAAATGTTAAACATTAATAATGCAGAACGTTTTTCCTCCTTCTAAAAAGTTATTGCATTGGGAATTTTGTTCTGACAGAGGTTTGGCAGAGTAAATGTGAACAGTTGTATGTAATGTAACATGTAAACATGTAACATGTAATGAAACATGTAATTTGACTGTGGCAATAAAATGTTACCCTAGTCAAAATACATGTATTACATGAAAATAAGCTAACACATGCTCTACAAGAAACAAACTGAATGACATTTTCTGCAGGTTTTAGCATGCAATGTGCATTTATTTGCTGAGTTGAACATGTTGGTAAAATTGAAAACATAAAATATAAAAAAATGTTAACACATCCTCTACATAGAACAACCTACTGCAGATTTTAATACATAATTACTGTTTATTTTCTGAATTTAACGTGCTGAAAAAAGTATAAAATGCCATAACTTTTGCACACGCCATATTTTATGTTTTAGTTTTCCAGTATGTTAAATTCAGCAAATAAAGAGTAACTGTGCCTTAAAATGTGCAGAAAGTTGTTCTCTGTAGGGGAGGCGTACTTATTTTCACTTAAAAATTCAACAAAATATCATTTGACCAGGGGCACCCAAACATTTGCATACAACTGTATGTAAGTACATATTCAACTGTTTTGCTCTGAAGCAGCCTGATTTATGATGTAGGTACACATTTTGATAGATAGAAGAAACTAATGTGTCCAGATGTCTGCTGGTGTGTTTGCTATTCTGTGTGAAGAGGCAGCATCTAGCGACCTCCATCAGCCATCCTTGAGCCATCCACAGTAATTGCTTGACACCTCGATTGTTGCATAGAACAAGAGTTGGGCCCTTCATGGCCACTCTGCGACATCCTAGCAACACCCAGTGTCCTCTTTCCTGGACACTCACACTCCTCTCCCAACACAAGCCTTCCTTACCCCACCCACAACCCCCTCTCAACAACCGTTCTCAGTCCTTGTAGAGGACCCCAGGCCAGTGCTTGAGGAATGGGGTCCTGAATGGGCCTTGCCCTGCCTATTGTCCTGGGCTTCTCTTTATGTACACAGCTTTTACTTTGTGTGTTTTCGTCCCTTTAATTGCATCTCTTTGGTCAATCAATACACCCTGCTGGTGACATCACCCAGCTCCTTTCACTGGCCCCTGGACCAGGTGATAACTGTGGAGGCTAGCTGTGGGAAAGATTCAGTTGGGCTACCAACTTATGAACCCTGTGTGAATACTTTACACCCCCTTTGCTCTTTCTTCCTCAAATGCACCTCAAATGTCAGCACACACGCATACGCACATAGGCATACATATTGTTGCTGCACTCAATGGTAACTTTACAGGAGAAGACAGAAAGATTCTTTAATTTTAATGTAAGTAAATGTGAAGAGACTATATTCTAAGCAATTTTGGAGCATTTCTATTGGTCCATTTATCATGAACTGTTCACATGATGTAAAGGACAGCTGCAGAGTGTGCTCAAATGATGCTCAAATGAAAAACAACTCTGAAAAAATAGGGAATTTTTTTGGACAGTGACAATGTACATCTCTGTAAATTACTTATTTAGTTCTACGTTATTTAGTAGCAGTTGTAGAACGCAAATATTTCAGTGTTGTCTTCCGCACATTGTCTTATTTGTGCATGCATGTCTTTACACTGTATAAATGGGTAAATATGTATAACATGTAATTAGCTTTATTTATTTATTTATGTATTTGTTTATTTATTCATATATTTAGTTAGTTACATACTTATTTGGTTAGTGGATATAATGTTACATTTTTCAGGCACTGTTGCACCCAAATGTCCTCAGAGTAGATCAAAGCACAAAGTTCTAGCTTAGTAAAACTTGATCAAGAGGAATCAAAATGTATTAAAATCCAGTGCACCATATTATTAGTTAGGTCATTAAGCAACACTTGCATCAGTCAGTAGTCTACAAGTTGCAGATTAAAGCAATAAACTGGCCTTTATATCTGAAATTACCCAGGGTAGCAACCAGTAAGAAGAAATCAATGTATAGCGTTCACTTTCAGTTATGGATGTGCTTTTCCTACTGAGAAACCAATTTGGCAAAAATATCTGCTGTGTTAGTGTTATCATGATAACATTGCTGTTATTGTGATAGAACCTCTTAAACTCTCTTATGCAGTATATTGTAGATCTGTTCATCCATTATGTGGGAAATTTCCTGTGTGGGAAGACCAGCTGCATAGAGTCCTTAGAGAAACTCTCTCTACTTAAAATTGGCAATGAGAATCCAGGTGCTGAAAGGTGTGCAGCATACTATGACCCTTTTGGGGTAAATACTGGAGTGATAGATGATATTTTAGGAGTGTCTGTAGATAGATAACAGAATGTACTTTTGGAGATTTCAACAGCATTGTGACAAGTGGCTCAAACAGATACAGCAGCAGGCCTCTCTTGCCTCAGAGAAAGCTTGTAGCCTTCATCCTCTCTGACTGGTAGTATTACAACTGACTAATGCATGAGAGCAAAAATTCAAGGAGGAAAATCTAAAGAATAAATGAAAAGTAATTCATGGCAGTATTTCTCTTGTTAGTCTATAATATGGAGTGAACTGCAAAAGCAAGGTTAAGTAGCTTCTTCTGTTAGGTTTCAATGAGGTTACATTACATGGATACTTCATCCCTGTTTCAAAAGAGACTGTAGGATTTCACACAACCACACGAATAATGTCCTCTAACTCTTGGTCAATTTTGGCCATTCTGACTGCACTCTAAACCCTGTAGCCCATACATCAGATTCACATTACTTTGAAACCTTAAAGTGTCTCCAGTAGTCAAAAGCCTTGAAAGTTATATATAAGGTTGGGTTTTCTCAGTGAGCACTGTTTAATCAATAATCAGGAAGTGGAAGCTGCATCACAAGACTTAGACTTTAGAAAAGGCTGCTCCATAAAACTGGGTAAGACGAAGAAAAATATAAACTTGTGAGGGAGGCCTTAGACATGCCAACCACTCACTTTGATGGGGCTACAGAGTTGAATGGCTTAAGGTTGAATAAAGGTGCACCAGTCCACAATATCAAGGGCTCCGCATAAAACTGGTCTGTGTGGGAAAATGGCGAGAAAGAAGCTATTACTCAAGACATTTGCCAGAAAGTATGATAATGACACCGCTAAGACGTTGAAAAATACCTTGTGGTCATATGAGAACAACATAAACATAAAATTTAAAGTGCTGTGTGTGGTGTAAACTTAACATTGCCCATGCCTCAAGAAATGCTGTCTAAACAGTGAAACATGGTGGTGGTAGTATCATGCTGTGGGGATGTTTTTCATTAGCAGGGACAGAGCATCTTGTTAAAATGGATAAAGGGGAAATAGAGCAAAATACAGAGAAATGCTGCAAGAGAGCCTGCTTTACCCAGCTAAGAAACTGAAAACTGGGAGAAAGTTGACTTTTCAGCAGTTATTCCAAGCAAAAGGCCAAAGCAACATGAGAGTAAACGTGGCCCAGTGAAGTGCTGTCGTCCATCCAATCTGTCAATCTGTATCTGTCGCACTCAAAATTGCTGTCCACAGGCATCATCCAATCAATCTGAATGCAACTTGCACATATGTATGCAGACAAATAACATATATAACTCATTTAATCCAGAAAAAGAAGCTGATAACTTTTTTCACTATGTACAGGGTTACTTTTAGTGCAGATTATATCACCTGGTTGCTGTTATCATTGACATGCTAGATGTGCTAAAACATTATGCTATGCAAATAAGGAAGTGGTTAGTACCTCACTTTGGTACAGGGGGAAGAACCCTTTCATTCTACCCTTTCACTGTAGCCACTGTGTCTTTATGGAGCCAAGACCATGACTGGGAAGTAAACCTGAATGCTGGTTGTAGGACATTCCACTGTACTGCTAAACTATATCATGAGTGCACGATTGTTTTTATTTGCTTGGCAATTTGGCCGCTGATTGACATGTTTATATTTTCTTAGAATCACTTACACATCCTGATGTGATGATAGTAGAGTTTGGACCCATGACCTCCTGCATCATGGCTGTCTATCCCAATACATGAGCCTTTAAATGTCGTCCAGTTCAAATGGAGCAGCTTTTGTGCTTTTCTGTTGAGCGGTGCCATGCACTCATTACAACACATGCTAATTTTATTTATTTATTTTTGGAAATTCACTGCATGGGTCTGTGAGCTAAAGCTAATAGCACCACTATTAGTGCTTTTAATTTAACTTTGTGAGTGAATTTTCCACCGTGACAGCTTATGTGCCAGCTTTACATGGTTACGCTGCAAATGAAGTATAATCACTATCAGACTGGTCTCTGTATCTGCTGTTGTAAACTGTTTCCCAAACAAGCCTAGTGTGTGCGTCCCTTCATGTCACATGCGATTAGTGGCTGTAAGTGCCAGCAAAACAATTTTCTTGACCCTTGACTCCACACCAAAGAGAGGGAAAGGGAGGGTAGAGTGAACTAGACCCACTGTAGGCAGTAGTGATGAAGGGAACTGCTACATTATCTATGAAGGGCCATATACTCTCCAGTTACCATTTCAACAATGACTTTCTAAGTACCCACCACACCAACGTTTAGCAAGAGAACATATAATTATCTTTTTGTTTACTTTAATAAGGAGACATCCGAGTGCTCCAGCATCAAGCACACACACGCACTCTCACGCACTAGAGAAATAAACCTAAAACAGCAAGAACTATATTATCCCATTCATGTGCTGTAATTAAAACATTAGTAATTATTTGCCTTTAACTAACCTAACTGCTATGCAAATGTAGGTGTCTGAGAGAGTTGCGGAACACAAAGATTTTTTTTCTCCCCCCCGGCTTGTGGGCCATTTAAAGTTCAAAATGTTGTTTAGAATGCGATGTGATGGTGCTGTTTCATTTCAAGAGGTACTTATCTCAAAGTCAACATCTTACCTCTGTTTTCCCTGATGCCATGCTTCGTCACCTTTATTAGGCGGTAGCCTGGCAACCACAAGAGTGTAGCTTTAGCAAATGGCTGAATTTGGGATGCGACTGGCCCGGCGTGGCCCTGCAGCCCTGACCTTCGCAGCCATTTTGGCTCCCTTTTCTCTCGCTGCCCTAGAAGGTGTCAGTGATAAACGTTACCTTGTCTCGGCAGGTGTGCCCGTATGGAGAGGCCCATCGCACTAAGGGGGTCGCCAACCCCATGCCATTACCCCCATTTATTTAAATAATGGCCCATTACATGGCAGCCATTGAGAATGTGTCTGTTTGTGGCCTGTGAATAAAAGAAATAATTACCTGGGAGACATGGTGCTGCATTTAATACTTCTACTGTACTTTGACTGCGCAATAGGCCCTGTGCTCAGTTAGCCTACGACCACTAGATGGCAGCAAAGAAGAGAACCCAACAGGAGGCACAGCTAATGTCTCTATGGTGACCAAGTAGTGCAGGAGTCACCTTGCTTCGTAGGTGAGCGATGAGTAAAAACCTGGCTGTGGTGCACAGCCATGCAAAAGTGCATATGTCTGTGTTTATGATCTAAGATCAATCATGAACTGAGACAGTCAGCTAAGCACAAAATGTGCAGAGCTAAAACTGCATCTGACTCTTCTGGGATGCATTCTTGTTTTAAACTGTGATTAGCAAGCAACAGTGATTCTATTTTGCCAGATATCAGTTTTAGAATATAGCCAATTTGTATAAGCAACAAACCTGCAAGCCCTGTAGTGCACATACATGCATTGGGATCAGTGATTGTCTACCTGTAGCCTGCTAATATGCAGGCAAGGAACGGTGGCATTTTTACTGTACTTTCTTATTTTCACTTGGTTATAGGTTTGTTTAAGTGAAAGATTCACCTAATAAAACGTTTCGGATCAGCCTCTTTTTATCAGAGGTCTTCTAGATCAGAGTAGTGCTCACTTGATCTTTGACCTGTTTCTCATCAGGCTTTAAAAATCTGCTTTATGACCAGAACACATGATGCATCAGGTGTACTTTTTGAAAGAGGCTGGTGTGTTATGGGGTTGACAAAATATAAAGAATCAAATTTTAAAATCGGTGTCCATATTCAAGCCACATTCACCCGATGCACCTTACAGGATTGTAGTGTATAGTAAGTGTAGCTTTTATAAATATTGTTGTGTGTTTAGATTGTGCCAGGCAGATAAATGCCCAAAAGCTTTTACTGTCATTCTTTTGCTTTCTACTAATTGAACCTGAAGTGTGCTTCGCAACACAGTGAATGGCAGATTTGGATGGGATATTTGGCCTTCATTGTAGAGTTGCATTTATATGCTTTGAAAAAAAAAGAGATGGCCAATTAAGGTTGTGTGAAGATGAGTTCTTCATCTGTCCTTTGCATTTTATTCTTCAATTGATATCACCTTGTAAAAGCACCCTTTCAGTATTGAAGAATGGGCAGCAAATTTGATTACCTTCACAAATGGTCTTCCATCTATCATCCCAGATTGTCATCTTGACCGCTTTAGAGGAAAGTTTTCACCTCTCCACAAAACATGCTAATTGCCATCATAGGCCCAGTATAAAGAGTATATTTACTACACTATTATCCTGAAATTTGTCTGCCCATCTGTAGAAGGCACATTGAATTTCTTGCTCTTCTTCTCTGCTTTTATTTTGGATGTTTTAATTAAAGGGCTTCAGAAAAAGCAGATGGGTAATGTGCATCTTTCTGGGGTGATGTCTGGTTCAAGGTGAGTCTTACAACCATCTTAATACCCTGGTTTCCTCCCTTTGTATGGCCCTTCTACCTGGAGAACACGAGCCCACCCTCAATTCAAAAGAGAGTATGCTCTAGCTGCCTAACAAGCGGACCCAAGCTGAGACTCGTACACAGAAACACCCACCCACATACAGACACACACTTTACAGACAGAATAATATAAGCACATAGCATTTTTAAAGTCATGATATCAAGTACTTTACCTAAGGCATTACCAAATGGAATTTTTGCTTTTAAGTGCGTGGGATTGTGTGTCAATTCTAGAAATATTTTCAGGAGATGGAAACTCCGGCAGAGAGAGACGTTGGAGCCTACAGCCAATTGTTCACTCTTTGCACATTCAATACAACTATGCAGAGCTAGTGTTCATAACCAGGCGTGAATTATTAGAGAATTTTATCGTTCTCGATCAGTGAAAGATTATCCTCTAAGATCGATTTTGTACTCTCTTAAACTGGCAGGATTCTTCGCCAATCTTAGTGATACATCTCAGAAAATGACATTTTGAAAGGAAGTTTGGATGGACTTTTTGCATCTTTTAAGTTGAAATGCTGTCAAAGCGTTTAGTCCTTTATTAGCAAGGACTTTGAAATAAGATTGATATATTCAAGTACATCAGAAGTGTAAGCCACTGAAACAGAATGAAAGCTGCTTTTGAAATGTGGAGTAAGTCCTTGTTACACTTTGAGGGTGTGAAGGATGGCTACTTAACATCTTCTTTTTGTGCTACTGCTACAGTAAGTGGGAAAACATCATTTAAACCTGAAGTGTAATTTTTTTCTTTTTGTTATTTTAGGTTGTGGCACTCTGAAACATAACCTCCACAGACATGGCATCTCTAGGCAGTCTCTTTATGTGGATGTTAATATCAAGCTGCCAGAGTAACTGCTTGCAACCTGGAGGTCTGAGGAGGGTTCTTGGGGGAGATCTGTCCAGGCAGATTGAGAAGAACCGCTCTGTCTGTGGAAGCTGGAGTTCGCTTCACGGTTTGAGGACAGCAGTGAAGACGCTGAATGCCACTCAGGCCAAGGCCAGGCTGATTTGCTGCACAACAGAAGTGGCAAAAGAAGCCATGGCAGAGACCCCCGCAGCTTCGGGCGGGAAATACAACAGCTTTTCAGATCTACAGCCGGTTACCAGGTACAGTCAACTGCACTCATAATAGTCACAGAAAAGCCAGCATGAGACAAGAAGCAGAATTCTTCTTGTTCATTTCTGTTGAAGATAGATTCAGTTGGCTTAAAAGAATGATTCAAGGGTGATGTTTGCCCACTTTAATTATACCTTGTTCTTTTTCTCTATTATATCTAAGTTCTGTCATATAAATGGCTTTCCAAGACTGTTTGGCAGAGTGCAGTGTCCTTGCAACGGAGGATACAATATCCAAACAAGGTATGTTCAATAGCTTCCTCCAGACACACTGTAAAAAGAGAAAATATGGCTCTGCAAACTGCAAAAGATTGCAAAGAATGTTCAAAATTAAATATGCAGCACAATAGCTGACACTGAGATAAAATACATTGTTTATTAGATATTTAGTCCATTTTGGGCCTCCTCGGTTTGACTAGAACTGTTTGTGTTTTGAGAAGTGCATGAAAGCCAAGTAGTGTTTAGTTTTGATTGTCACCCGGCTATTAGAACAACTCCTACAAATTGAGCTCTTTGGGAGTGATTGCAAGACATCTAATCAGTGACTAAGCCTTATCCAGATGTTTGCTAATGCATTGATTTTTTTCCCATTCTTGAATCACAAGTCATCTCCAGAAAGGTGTAATCATGGTAAATTCAGGCTTTATACCTCTCTTTCTATGGTTCACTTTCAGATATTTGTACTGATAAGTTTTGATGTGTTATTCTTCTCTACCACACTGAAAGAACTATCACATCTTGTCTCTCTCTACTCTCAAAAAAGGCCTCTTGTGGGGCTCTGTACCATTGCCTTAGTCAAAATCATTTGCTTCATGTTGCCTCATTCTTGACAGATCAAAACATTTTTTGCAGCAAGGGCAGCATATTGTACACGCTATTGTGCATTAATATTCCCTAGCTCTTATAGTTTGCTGAATATGACTTCTTTTGATGGCCTACCAATGTTCAGAGTGAACGATAGAAATGGCTGGAATTCTGATGCTATTTGTGAAAACGTTGCTTCACCAACTCTAAGCGGTTCAGTCTTTTTCGACCTCCAGCTTCCTTAACAATATCTGGAGGTTGACTGATTTAAAGTTGCTCTTGGAGCTTTCATGAGCCATTTGTTTCAGTCCTTGAAACTATTTTGTGGAAAGAAGGCTTATAAAGAGGAATAAAAGAAGAGAAATTAATGGTTTTCCCTGTTAAGAGGCTTTGGAAGAATCTTATGTATAAAAACACTT